>NC_092725.1:107056681-107356681 GCF_047496885.1 Scyliorhinus torazame
AATAACTTTAAATCTGTGCCCCTTTGCTCTTTATCCCGTTTACAAGAGGGAATGGTTTCTCCCTATCTACTCTGTCTAGCCCCCTCATCTCTATCAAATCTCCTCAGCCTTCTTCTCTCCTAGGAGAATAGTCCAAACCTCCCCAATCTAGCTTCATACCTGAAGTCTCTCATTCCTGGAACCATCCTTGTAAACCTCTTCTGCATACTCTCCAGTGCATTCAGATCCTTCCTATAGTGAGGCGCCCAGAACTGAACACAATATTTCAGCAGAGGTCCAACTATTGTCTTGTATAACTTCAGCATAACCTCTTTGCTCTTGTATTTTATGCCCCTATTAATAAAGCCGACAATACTGTATGCTTTATTAACTGTTCTCTCCAGCTATCCTGCCACCTTCAATGATCTCCACACATATACATCCAGATCCTTCTGCTCCTGCGCCCCCTTAAGAACTTTACCCCTTATTTTATATTGTCTCTCGGTGTACTTCCAACCAAATGTATTGAACGTCATCTGCCACCTATCTGTCCACTCCATCAAATAGTCAATGCCCAGGATTCCTCCCTACCCGGCGGGGCGGGGGGTACCGGCGGGATGGAGTGGCGGGAACCACTCCGGCGTCGGGCCGCCCCAAAGGTGTGGATTTCTCACCTTGAGGAGCTAGGGATGCGCCGGAGTGGTTGGCGCGCCGCCGGATGGCGGGAAAGGCCTTTGACGCCACGCCAGCCGGGGCCGAAAGGACACCGCCGGCCGGCGGAGGTCCGCGCATGCGCAGGAATGGGGGGGTGGGGGGGTGGGGTGTCTCTTACACGTCAGCCATGGTGAAGGCTGTGGCTGAGGCGGAGGGAAAAGAGTGCCCCCACGGCACAGTCCCGCCCGCAGATCGGTGGGCCCCAATCGTGGGCCAGGCCACTGTGGGGGCCCCCCCGGACCCCCCCCCCAGGACCCCGGAGCCCGCCTGAGCCGCCTAGCCCCGCCGGTAAGAGAGGTGGTTTGATTCTCGCTGGCGGGACAGGCATTCCAGCGGCGGGACTTCGGCCCATCGCAGGCAATGGCGCGAGTGAGCTTCAGTCATCATGGGTAACATTAATCTCCATATAGATTGGACAAGCCAAATGACAAGCCAACCGGCGTGGCGCGATTCCAGCCCCCGCTGAATATCCGGTGCCGGAGAATTCGGCAACCGGTGGGGGCGGGATTCACGCCATCCCGCGGCGATTCTCCGACCCGGCGGGGGGTCGGAGAATCCCGTCCAATGTCCTTTTCAAATTCTACACTGTCCTCTTCACAAGTCACAATACTTCCAAGTTTTGTATCATCCCCAAACATTGAAATTGCCTCCTGCACACTAAGATCTAGATCAGTGATATATATCAGGACAAGCAAGCGTCCCAATATCGACCCCTGGGAAACACTATTGCAAACCTTCCTACAGCCCAAAAAATATCCATTGACAATTATTCTCTTGTTCCTATTATTCAGCCAATTTTGTATCCATGTTGCTACTGTCCCTTTTATTCCATGATGGTCTTTTTAGACCAGTATGTCAAGGAACCAACTAGGGAACATGCTATCTTACATTTGGTATTATACAATGAGAAAGGGTTAATTAATAATCTTGTTGTGCGGGCCCTTTAGGGAACAGTGACCATAAAAAGATAAAATTCTTCATTAGGATGGAAAGTGAATATGTCTGACTTGAAACTAAAGTCCTAAATCTAAACAAAGGAAGCTACTGTCATGATATTCAAACATACATCATAACACATACATAATGATAGACAGACCAATGGACCAATTAGCACACATAACACGACAGCCAATCACAGACAAGAGCAGACACAGTATAAGACAAGAAACACGACACTTCCTGGGCAGTCCATCTGGCGACAGCACAGGGCAAGGACCTCATTAGCAAGACACTCACACAGTCACAACATGCTGAGTACCCAGTCAGATGTATAAATAGTTGGATGGAATAAAACTGCGTTGTACCAATCGCAACCGTGTTGGTTCGTCTGTACCTCTGAGCACCTAACACCTCAGCTACGAATTTATGAGGCATGCATTGGGTAAAATAGATTGGGGAACTTCATTAAAATACATGACAGTGGATAGACAATGGTTAATATTTAAGGAACAAATGTATGCTTTGCAACAGTTATGCATTCCTTTCTGGCCCAAAAACATAACAAGAAAAGAGACCCAACTAAATAGAATATATAAGGGAGAACTAGTGGATGTGTATTCGAATTTTCAGAAAGCTTTTGATAAAGTCCCACGTAAAGAGATTAGTGCACAAAATTAAAACACAAGGGACTGGGAATAACATACTGGCATGGATTGAGAAATGGTTGGCAGACAGGAATCAGAGAGTAGGCATTAATGGATCATTTTGGAGCTGCAGGCCACGTTGTGTCCCACAGGGATTAGTTCTTGGGCTCCAGATAGCAACAATATACATCAATGTTTTGCATGAGGGAAGTAAATGTCATACTTCCAAGTTTAATGATGGTACAAAACTTGGTGGGAATGTGAGTGGCGAGGAGAATGTTAAGAGGCTTCAAAGTGATTTGGACAAGTTGAGTAAGTGGGTAAATACATTGATTGATATTTATTGTCACATGTACCGAAGTACGTGAAAAGTATTTTTCTGCGGCAAAGAGAACATGCACAGCACTTACATAGTAGACAAAAGAATAATCATTGACAATGGCAGATGCAGTATAATATGGATAAATGTGAAGTTATCCACTTTGGAAGGAAAAACAGAATGGAAGGGTATTATTTAAATGATAGATTGAGAAATATTGCTGTACAAAAAGCCCTGGGTGTCCTTGTACACCAGTCACTGAAAACAAGCATGCAGGTTCAGCAAGCAGGTCAGAAAGCAAACAGGAGGCTGATCTTCATTGAAAGAGGACTTGAGTACAGGAGCAAGGATGTCTTACGGCTGTACAGGGCCTTGGTGAGGCCACGCCTGAAGTATTGTGAGCAGTTTTGATCTCCTTGTATAAGAAAGGACATATTTGCCATAGAGGGAGTGCAATGAACATTCACCAGGCTGATTCCTGGGTTGACACTATTGTCGTATGAGGAGAGTTGGATTGACTAGGACTGAATTCACTGGAGTTTATAAGAATGAAAGGGAATCACATTGAAATGTATAAGATTCTGACATGGCTGGAAGGACTGGATGCTGGGATGCTGTTTCCCCTCCTTAGGTTATAGGGGTCACAGTCTCAGAATATAGGGTAGGCAAGTTAACACTGAGTTGAGGAGAAGCCTTTTCACTCAGGGTGGTGAACCTGTGAAATTCTCTACCACAGAAGGCTGTGGAGGCCAAGTCACTGAATATATTTAAGAAGGAATAGAACAATTTTTGGACTCTAAAGGAATCAAGGGGTATGGGGAGAGCACGGGAATATGGAATTCAGACAGAGGATCTTCCACGATCATATTGACATAGGATCATAGGAATTAGGAGCAAAAGTCGGCAATTCTGCCCTTCGAGCCTGCTCCGCCATTCAATCAGATCATGGCTGATCTCTTCATGGTCTCAAAACCACCTCCCTACATGCTCCCCATATCTCTTTGACCCTTATTTATCAGATATATGTCTATCTCCCTCTTGAAACCATTTAATGATTCGGACTCCACCACACTATGGCACAGCGAGTTCCACAAATTCATCACCTTCTGTGAGATGTAGTGCCTCCTCATCTCAGTTTTAAATCTACCACCTCTGAACCTATATCTGTGACCTCTTGTATTAGATTGCCCCTGTTGTTGAAAACTCACCACTATTCTTAGAAGTCCCCCTATACCAAAAAGGGCCGAGATTCTAAATGGTGAACAGGGATTCTCACTCCCTGACTCCTATGCAGACTTAGGTGGGTGCTATTCAGGTCAAACTATATTTTCAAGTTATCCCCCGGTATAACCCATATCTTCATAGAAGAATTTTACCTACTTACCACTTAGTAGCATCGATGTCCTGGGTCCTGTGTTGTTAAGTAAGTAAAGTAGGTTTAGGAATAACCACTGTTTCAGGTTAAAACTTTTAAGTTATTTTATTATTATATTTTTTCTTTTAAAAGCTGCATTCACTGTCTTTACAGAAAAGTAAAAAGATCTTGCTTCTGGATCCTTCTGGTTGGTTGAAGGGACCTTCAGGCCCAACTTGACAATCACTCTTCTTTAAATTCTTTTGGTCTTCCTCAGATGTATTTGCTGTTCTGCTTGGTTGCTATGCTCTATCATTCCCATGTACCGAGCTGGCTCTGCTGGCTGACTCTGAGCTGACTCTGCTTCCTCTTTAAATTCTGGTCTTCCTTAGATGTATTAGCTGCCTTAGCTCGGCTGCTTTGCTCTGTCCCATGACCCAGCTGACTGTAAGCTGACTCGGCTTGCTTCTCTTGTTCTTTCTCTGTTTCTCTGCCCTTTTCTCAGGGTTTATATGTTTTTCTAACGGTTATTACGTTTTTATGATTTTATTGTAAAGTAACTTTTATTTCACTTGGAATGTAAAAGGTACCTTTAATCTAAATTTTTATAACACGACTAAGTATTCATTTTGACATGACCTCAACTCATAGATCTCTGATTACATTGTTTCCTTTGTGATGTTCAAAATGCTTTGATTTCAATAGGGGTGTGAATTTTGGTTCCTGTCATTTCTATAGTTTTATTATTGAATTGTGTCCCCCAGCTCATAATTTTGACTTTGATTTGGGTCTAATTTTTGTTCTTGTAGACAGGTTGTCTCCAGTTTTCTTTAATTTACCTGATGTCAGCAAAATTCCACACCGAGAATTGTCACCTAATTCAACTGAACCTTTATCCATTCTTTTCCATCTGCTTACTAAGATAGTTAATTTCAATGAAGGTGTGAAACATTGCTTTTAGCTGTATGCTAAAATCCACTTGGTTATGACTTGAAAGACCTGCCTGTTTTAAACATTTATCACCTAATTCAACTGAAAATTTTATCCATTCTTTTCCAGCTGCTTACTTGACTTCCATGAAGGTGTGAAATATTGCTTTTAGTTTTATACTAAAGATTCACTCGATTGCGACTTGAAAGATCTGCTGTTTTGTTTGCTAGGGATGTTTGACCAAGGCTATCTGCATTTTACAATCCTCTCCTGGCAGCTGCTGTTAACCCTTCATGGGATTTTTCCCTACATTCTCTCATGTTCCTCTTAGATCAGGTATTGCCAGACTTCCATGTTTCAAATGACATCTTTCCATATTTTCAATTACACCCACAAGGGGGAACATTTGGTCTCCATTTACCTGAACATAGAACATACAGTGCAGAAGGAGGCAATTCGGCCCATCGAGTCTGCACCGACCCACTTAAGCCCTTACTTCCACCCTATCCCTGTAACCCGATAACCCCTCCTCAACATTTTTGGTCACTAAGGGCAATTTATCATGGCCAATCCACCTAACCTGCACGTCTTTGGTCTGTGGGAGGAAACCGGAGCACCCGGAGGAAACCCACGCAGACACGGGGAGAACGTGCAGACTCCGCACAGACAGTGACCCAGTGGGGAATCGAACCTGGGACCCTGGCGCTGTGAAGCCACAGTGCTATCCACTTGTGCTACCGTGCTTTATCAATCCCTTTTAGTATTTTATATACCTCAATCAGATCCCCTCTCATCCTGCTGAACTCCAGCGAATATGAGCCCAAACTGTCCAAATTCTCCTCATACGTCAACCCCTTCATCCCCGGAATCAATCTGGTGAACTTCCTCTGAACTGCTTCCAATGCACCACATCCTTCCTCAACTAAGGAGACTAAAAGTGGACGCAATACTCCAGATGTGGTCTCACCAGCAACAACACTTCTCTACTTTTATACCCCAGTCATTTTACAATAAACGATAACATTCCATTTGTCTTTCTTATTACATTTTGTACCTGCGTACAGACTTTCTGCGATTCATGAACAAAGACACCCACATCCCTCTGGCCAGATGCATTTTAGAACTTGGACATAGAACATAGAACAGTACAGGCCCTTCGGCCCACGATGTTGTGCCACACCCTCCCACGGTATTTGTCCTAGGGCCAGCGAAGGCAGTAAAAGTTGCGAGACAGCACAGAGAAGGGAAATGGCGAAGACCAGCAAAAAAACGGCCGTGAAAAAAGGAGCTGAAAGTCCGTCAGGGAGTGGAAAGGTCACCGTGGGATCAGTAAAGAAAATAGAGGCTGGAGCACCAGGGGAGGCCGCACTGCTTACGGCTGAAGAAATAACTAAGGTGATGGCCGTGGAATTCGAAAGGCAGTTTACAAAACATATGGAGGCAATGAGGAAGGAGATGGGGGGGTGGGTTTTGAAAGTGCTGGTGGAGGAGGCGATTACCCCGGTGAGGATGGCGGTGGCGAGTGCAGTTGCGGAGGTGCGTGAGCAAGGCGAGGCGCTGAAGGAAGTGGAAGAGACATTACTGCAGCACAGTGGGCAACTTACCTCGATGGGGAAGGAGATGCGGAAGGTGATAGAGATCAACAAGGATCTGCGAGGCAAAATGGAAGACCTGGAAAACAGATCCAGGCGACAGAATTTGAGGATTGTGGGGCTGCCCGAAGGAGTGGAAGGACCAAGGCCGACTGAGTATTTTGCCACGATGTTGGCGAAACTATTGGGGGAGGATCCCTCCCGATATGAGCTGGATCGGGCACTTCGGTCGTGGAGGCCTGTACCAAAGGCGAGTGAGCCGCCAAGAGTAGTGACTCTGTGCTTCCGTAGGTACAGTGTGAAGGAGAAGGTCCTGTGCTGGGCTAAGCAGAAGCGGGTGGTGCAGTGGGCTGGAGCTGGTATACGTGTATACCAGGACTTTACGGTGGAGCTGGTGAGGAGGCGGGCTGCCTTCAACCGGGTGAAGAGGGCACTGTACGTTAGCAGGGTGCAGTGCGGCATTGTATATCCAGCAAAGCTGAGGGTGACCTACAAGTTCAAGGACTTTATTTTGGGACGGCGGGAGCAGCAGAGGAGTTTGCGAAGGCAGAAGGACTGTGGCAGAATTGAGAAGGGGCTGGTTTAGCTCACTGGGCTAAATCGCTGGCTTTGAAAGCAGACAAAGGCAGGCCAGCAGCATGGTTCAATTCCCGTACCAGCCTCCCCGAACAGGCGCCGGAATGTGGCGACTAGGGGCTTTTCACAGTAGCTTCATTGAAGCCTACTTGTGACAATAAGCGATTTTCATTTCAGTTCATTTTCAAATGGTCATGTACCGATGTAGCCTCATGACTGTATTTTTTCTTTTTTGTTTCACTGCTTGCTGGTGTATGGGCTATAGGAGCCAACGTTGTATATATTTGGACAAGGGAAGAAATGGGACTTTCAGTCGGAATGAGGGTTCTTTGGAGTGTGGGGGTGTATCGGGGGTTTGTGTGCTAAAGGAGACTTCTGGGTTTTTCCTGGGGCCGGGCAAGGGGGAAAGAGACCCGGGCAGGGGCCTCCACGCTGGCCGGTTTAAGCCGGCCAGTGAACGGAGGTGAGGTGGGGGGGGGAGGGGCTGCGGCCATCGGAGTCTGGCAGAACAGGGTCCGAGTGGTCTAGCCGGGATGGAATGTTGGGGGGAAGGAACCGAGGTTGGGGGAGGAGCTTTACAAGAGGGCCTGGAGGGGAGGAGTTTGGGAGGGGGGGTGGGGTTTACAACTCTTGGGTGTCATTTACGGTACTCTTTTGGAGGTTGGATGGCATTGAGTGTCGTCGTGGGGAGGGGGGGTTGGGGGGGGGGGACTCTATAGGTTAATGGTGGCCAGGTGCGATTCCGGACTCCTTTCTCTTTTTCGCCTTTGGTTTTTTTTGTTTTTTTCCACCGTGGGAGGGTTTGTTTTATTTGAGGCATATAATGTCAGTTGGGTGGTGTGGTGGGAGGATGGGATTGTTGTTGATGTTAAGGGTATTGACTTTGTATTTGTTACCGTTTGCTGCCTGTTGGTGGGGTGTAAATTTTGAGTTGGTGGGGTGTACATTTTGGAGGAAAATGTGAAAATGGAGAATAAAAACACTTTTTTTAAAAACTGGGGTTCACGCTGTTCTCATGAGCAACAAGGTCCCTCTCTCTAGTGAATACTGAAACAAAATATTCATTTAAGGCCTCCCCTATCGCCTCAGACTCTAGGCACAAGTTCCCTCCCTATCCCTGATCTGCCCTACTCTCACATCTGATCATCCTCTTATTTCTCACATAAGTGTAGAACGCCTTGCGGTTTTCCCTCAACCTTCCCAGGTTTTGAATCTGCTTGCCGTTTAGATAATAATTTGCCTGATTATTTTTTGGGCCAAACTGGATAACCTCACACTTATCCACATTAAACTCCATCTGCCAAAGGCCGGCCCATTCTCCCAGCCTATCTATATCTGTCTGTAAAATATGTAAATCCTCTTCGATCCTTAACCCAATCTGGCGGAGCAGCTCGAAGGGCCTATTCTTGCTCCTAGTTTCTATGTTCTTATAAGGGGGTGGGAGTTCACGGAGTTCCTGTACAAATTGAGTGTAATGATTTGGAAAACTTTAGCAAATATATGAATTGTTCACAGACTATGTGGCTGCATTCCTTGGAGAACAGATCAGCATTTATTTGCTTAACAGTATAATTTAATAAAGCACCCAGTTGGCAAAATTATATGACTGAACTTCATTAGTGTGTTTACTGAAGTGGAAGAATGAACAAGATCTCTGCAGGCACTGGGTCCCGCTGGTTTTCACTTGTATCGGTCAAAAGAAAATTGAAGATCTTGAAATTTCCTAATAGAAATTAGAATCTTGCATGCCCTGGGATTAGAAGTCCTCTCACGTCACGGCTTCGGTAAGGGTGAACTTGTAGTTTCTTAATACAGCCCAACCAAGTCTGGCTGTTAAGATTCTGGGACTGCCCCCCGGACATCACCTCTGAAAATTCTCAAAGGCATCAACATTGAAACCATTACAATCAATGAAGTTCAGTTTGCAGTTAAGTGTATCTATTTATTCTATCGCATGTGCTCCAAAATGAGGCACTGATAGACAATTTCATCTCTAAATGGGTTCAACAGCGGCCTGTGATGAAATAATGAGCTGCTTCTTTCAACCACATCAGAGACAACAACGTTTTGGGTTGAGATAAAATAGCCTTTATTATCTCATTGTCGTTGTTTTGGGCCTTATTTGGGGCAAGGGCTCATCTGTGGCCCTGCCCACCCTGGCATAAAATCACAACTAAATTGAGGTGGGGGGGGTGGATCCCACAGAGAATCCCGTCCATGACATTTCACGTTCCCCGTCCAACTCAGAACCCGCTGGGGAAGGGGTATAAAATTCAGACTTTTAAAAAACTGTCTCTTTATAATATAATATTTATTAGTGTCACAAGTAGGCTTACATTAGCACTGCAATGAAGTTACTGTGAAAATCCCCTCGTCGCCACACTCCGACGCCTGCTCGGGTACACTGAGGGAGAACTCAGAATGTCCAATTCTCCTAACAAGCACGTCTTTCGGGACTTGTTGGGAGGAAACAGGAGCACACGGAGGCCACCCACACAGAGATGAGGAGAACGTGCGGGTACACTGAGGAAGAATTCAGAATATCCAATACTCCTGACAAGCACGTCTTTCGGGACTTGTGGGAGGAAGCCGGAGCACCCGGAGGAAACCCACACCCAGAGAACGTGTAGGCTCCGCACAGACAGTGACCCATCTGGGAATCGAACCCCGGTCCCTGGCACTGTGGAACAACAGTGCTAACCACTGTGCTACCGTGTCACCCTAATCCAAGGTCAAATGGAATAATGACGAAGGGCATATGACCCACTACTGTTTCTGACTGACAAAAAGCCAATGTGAAGCCTAGTTATTCTGGGAACAGGGGGCCTGGGCTCATTCCAATTGTGACCCAACTGCCAGCTTTCACAACTGGCCACAAAGAAAGGACAGCTGGCTTTGCTATCGATAGGCTGACAGACTCAGTCAGTCAGACTCAGAGACACTGGAGAGGAAAAGGGAGATACTGCCAGGTGAATCTGCAGGGAAGCTAATACTGTGAGAGCAGAGTGCTGGTGAAAATGGATTCCCCATTTGAAGAGATGGGTCTTATTGAGGTCTAAATTCCGAGAAGTCACCAGATGGTGCTTACTGCTGGAAGTCAATTTGATTATGCTCTGGAGGATTGAACATCGCGACTTATAAAACAACTCTGGGAGAATTTTCCCAGTATAACAGGAAGAGAAGAGAATGTGCAAAAGCCCAGAGGGATTCGGGACTTCAAAAAATATGACTACATTTCTGTTGAGTGTGACTTTACATATAAATGTGGCAACTTCAAAGATGCCTCTTCGCTCCTGAGATAACAACATTGGGCGTCATCTACCCGAATGGGTACGGAGTCCCATAGTGCGATTAGCCGGGCATTTCCCAGCACTCAGAGCAGCAAGAAACATCTCGCTATCTAATGCCCATCTGGGTAGATCGGGGGCCTCAACCAGGAACGTGCAACCGATGACGCGCCTACCCCCATGTTCCCTACACTGAAGAGTTCCACTCGGCAGAACTCAGTGTAGGGAGCCATGGCATTCGGATCTCCCGAACCACTGCTCAAGCCCAAACTCACTATAAGAGAGTTCCCCCCTATTCCGGCACATCCCCGTCCCCGTCCCCACCAGGTGAAATCCCAGATTGGCACCTTGGCAGTGGCAGGCTGGCACCTAGGTGGCATTGCCTGGGTGCCAGGGCACCACCCTGCCCAGAGGGCATGCACCTGAGTGCCGTTCCATCTGGTCCCCGTTTGTGGAGACAGCACTGAATGGCGCTCGCCTGAAATCTCCAAGGCGAAGGGGTTATATCCAATGCCTTGGTTAGATCTTGGGAATGTTTTGGTAGAAAGTGATCCCGCCCACAATGGCGGGATTCACTTTGTGACATCTCCCGAAATCACGTTAGATCTTGCAAGGTGTGGTGACCAGGGTAGATCCTGGAAGTGGGATCGCCTGGCATCTACTGGCCACACCGCGTTGCCTTTTGAGCGCAATGCGGTCAGTAGATCCCATCCATTCTGTGCAATTTCAAAGTGTGGCCAAGGATCACACAAACAGCTGGAGAGGAGGAGGCCTAAACACGTCAGCCACCCTGGGATTCTGAGTTTGGGACGCTATTTTTAAAGGGCACCCCGATCTCAATGTTACATTTAAGACCCCCCCTCACCCCATCCCCTGCCCCTACACTCCCATGGCGACCAGGACCACCCCCATAGAGATTGGCGACCTCCTCCATAGAGATCGGGATGCCCCATGTAGAACTGGACCTCCCCAAGGAGATCAGGGATCCCCTCCATGGAGATCGGGAACCCCCAACAGAGATCAGGGACCCCCCTCAAGCACCAGGCATCCCTGCCACAACGCCAACATTGGGGTACCCCTCACTCACTGGCTTCGGGGCTCTTCCTTCCCCACCACACATAAGGGGAACCCCTCCCCAATGGAGGAGGGATACCCCGCTTGGCACTGCCACTTTCATGTGTCTACTTGGCATTGCCCACTTCATGTTCTCCCTTGCCAGGCACTACTCCCTTGCCACTGCCTGGGGCCACTACCAAGCTGTCAGGGGGCAAACCCAGCCTTGTCACTCAACCTCAGGGCCTAACGGGACCTTTGTGCCCTCAGCATGGTCATCATGACTGTTTTTCACTTTTGAAAACCAGTAGTGATTTGCGCCGACATGACGTCATGCCCATGGGGGTGGGGTGGGGGGGGGGGCAGTTGGGGTGGATTCATTGTGGGCAGATGCTACAGTGTCAAACCCAGTAATCACATCTAAATTTATTAAAATATGGGGAAATCAGATTCATGTCCACCCTGGGTAACACCAGGGAATATCTCAAAATGAAATCTCACTGGCTCAAATCCCATCTGGCCGCTTGAGAGATTTAGCGGCTATTATGGGATTTGCACTACAGCTAACGGGGCTGCTAAATCGTGGCCATAAAATGTGAAATCTTGTCATGTGATCCTTCGAGTCGGTCACAAGGAATCAACTGGGATCAATTGGGGTCTTTACAAATTTGGTTCTTGCAGATGTCACGAACCATGCTGATTGTATCTGCAAGGATATCCCAACTTGGAACAATGGTTCATGGGGTGTACGGTTTTGTTTTTGGAATGGTGTGTGGAGTAAGCCTCAGTGAGAATAACTAGCCCAGTCATTGTATAACAATTATTAAAGACTATGGGCGAAATTCTCCCCAAACGGCGCGATGTCCGCCGACTGGCGCCCAAAACGGCGCCAATTAGACGGGCATCGCGCCGCCCCAAAAGTGCGGAATGCTCCGCATCTTTGGGGGCCGAGCCCCAACATTGAGGGGCTAGGCCGGCGCCGGAGGGATTTCCGTCCCGCCAGCTGGCGGAAACGGCCTTTGTTGCCCCGCCAGCTGGCACGGAAATGACATGTCGGGGTGGCGCATGCGCGGGAGCATCAGGGGCCGCTGACAGTTTCCCGCACATGCGCAGTGGAGAGAGTCTCTTCTGCCTCCGCCATGGTGGAGACCGTTGCAGAGGCGGAAGGGAAAGAGTGCCCCCACGGCACAGGCCCGCCCGCGGATCGGTGGGCCCCGATCGCGGGCCAGGCCACCGTGAGGGCACCCCCCGGGGCCAGATCGCCCCGCGTCCCCCCCAGGACCCCGGAGCCCGCCCACGCCGCCTTGTCCCGCCGGTAAATAGGTACTTTAATTTACGCCGGCGGGACTGGCAATTTCTCGGCGGGACTTCGGCCCATCCGGGCCAGAGAATCGAGCGGGGGGGCCCGCCAACCGGCGCGGCCCGATTCCCGCCCCCGCCGAATATCCGGTACCGGAGACTTCGGCAACCGGCGGGGGCGGGATTCACGGCAGCCCCTGGCGATTCTCCAACCCGGCGGGGGGTCGGAGAATGACGCCCTATTTATTAAATTAAAGAAAAGACAAATTCAAATAAACAAACTACAATCCTCTAAGACCATTAAATATATGAATCATCAAACACACAGTTTATGTAGAACGTATCCCTTGTGCCAAAAATATATCTACAATCCCTGAACTTCTTCAGATTTCCCCTTTCCAAAACAACATGCAGCTACGAGGAGAGATTCGATACGTTGGGGTTATTTTCCTTGAACAAAGAAGACCGAGAGGTGACTCAATTGAGGTGTACAAAATTATAAGGGGAAGCGATAAGATGGACAAGATAAAATTGTTTCCCTTGGTGGAGAATTCTAGAACCTAGGGATATAGATTCAAGATAAGTGGCAGAAGGTGTAGAGGGGACATGAGGAAGAACCGTTTTACACAGAGGGTAGTAGGAGTCCGGAATTCATTGCCCGAGTTGGTGGTGGAGGCAGAGACACTAAACTCTGTAAAAAAGTACATAGGCCTGCACCTTGTGTGCTCTAAGCTACAGGGCTGCTGACCGGGTGCAGGAAGGTTGGATTAGAAAGAGCACCTGGGTGTCCTTGGGCTGGCATGGACAAAAAACTAGAACCAGAGGACACCATCTCAGACGAAAGGGACGATCCTTTAAAACAGAAATGAGGAGGAAATTTCTTTGCCGCAGAAGGCTGTGGAGGCCAAATATCTGAATGTCTTTAAGACCGAGATAGATAGGTTCTTGAATATTAAGGGGACCAGGGGTTATGGGGAGAAGGCAGGAGAATGGGGATGAGAAAATATCAGTCATGATTGAATGACGGAGCAGACCCAATGGGCCGAGTGGCCAAATTCTGCTCCTATGTCTTATGGTCTTATGGTCTAAGATGGGCTGAAAGGCCTCCTTCTGTGCTGTAACCTTTCTATGATTCCATGAAATTAAATAACTAAATCAGATAAATCTAGCTTCTAGTTACCACACAATACAAGGCTGATAGTCAAGTCTGGAATACGTAATTTCCTCGTCCAGCAAAAATATTTAAGGTTTCTGCACAACCTTGTCTCTAAGACTTAGATTCTGGTTTAGGCTCCTGGCTGTTAGATTGGGGAATAGCCTCACAGGTTGATGTAAAACGGCCTCCCTGGTTGTTAGCTATAAACCGCCTCTCTGCTTCTGAGGGTGCTGACAACTATATATCTAGACACCTGCATCTCTTTACTATTAAAAGTGCATCTCACCGACCTGTCTGTTTGGGGCTGGTTTAGCACAGGGCTAAATCGCTGACTTTGAAAGCAGACCAAGGCAGGCCAGCAGCACGATTCAATTCCCGTACCAACCTTCCCGAATAGGCGCCGGAATGTGGCGACTAGGGGCTTTTCACAGTAACTTCATTCGAAGCCTACTTGTGACAATAAGCGATTTTCATTAATTTCATTCATGCCTTTTGAATGAAGACTACTGCTGTCGCTGGACAGATTTCTATCTGTTGCTGGGCAAACTCATCACACCTGTTGCTGGGCAGATCGCATTCGATCATGCCTTGTTTGTTACCTTTATTTTACTGCTATTGCTATTGCAGATTTCCACCTATTGATGGGCAGACCCATGACACCTGTTTCTGGGCAGATCCATGACACAGGATGCACATCCAGAGGTGGAAAGCTGAACACTAAAACTCACCAGAGTTTAAGCAAACAAGATTTCACAGTTATTTTTTCTGCATTCGCTTGAAAGTTGACCTGTCTACATCTGTGGTTCATGCATTTTGGGGAGAAGACCTGTCTATAAATACCTTGCAACAGTTAACAAAGATTAATTTGAAGACGGTAGCAGAGAAATTAGAAATAGATTTGAAAGTTGGAGCACAAATGGTAGAGATGGTTGAAATATTGTTTCAACACCTGAATCTTGAGTAAGAAAGAATAATCCAGGTAACATTCAGATTGAGTTAGCCAGAATTCAATTACAAATGGAATTGGAAAGATGGGGAACGGTAAAAAGGTGATTTTGAGAAAGGGAGTGTGTTATGATCCTGGCTGATGTTAATACCAAACATGGTAGATCCTACAATGAAACCTCGCTTGGTAGGACCTAACATTTTTAACTGTGCTGAAGAAAGTTACTGAACAAATTTCCAAGTATCTGCTGATAACACAAAGAATAAAACATTTATTAAACAAGAAAATTAGCTATATTACACCAGAAAAAAATGTTGGAAAGATCTCAGTACAAACACAAGAAAATGATTCAAACTCACACTATCCCTTCATTCTAGCAGTTAAAACAATTTACAATATATCTTATACTATAATATTCAGAGTAAGTATGAAGTACATGTGAATTACCAGACGAAGTGTGGTCAGATACACCACATTCCAAAGTAAATGACAGTGCTTTCCAATCACCCCCCTTCACGTTTGACTGATTTTGGTCGTCAGCTGGAAATTGACAGCACTTAACTCTCTTTGAGGTGGTTGATGTTTATAAACATTGTGGTTAGAGCACTTTAGAGTTACTAAAGTCGTTGGGATTCTCCATTTTGCCTGCGGCCCGGGGGTTTCCCGATGGCGTGGGGCTGCCCCACAATGGGAAACCCCATTGACCACCCAGCGATACAGCGAAACCCGCCCACTATTGTAATTCAGCTCCAGCTGGAGAACATAGGCCAGAATTCTCCAGCCATTGCAATTCACTTTTCCGGCCAGCAACTCACCCCAGCTGGCAGGTTTCCCAGTGGCGTGTGGTATCTTCAATGGAAAATCCAATTAACAAGCGGCGGTAGTATAGAAACCCTCCGCCAGCGAACGCCGTGCGGCTGAGAAAGACACGGCTGGGGGACCAGCCCTAGTCTCCCAAATGGAGAATCTCGCTCTTGATGATGACTCAGATTTAACTTCTGATTTTGATTTGACAAAGAATATTTGCCTCGTGCCTAAATTCAGTGAGGAAGGAGTTGAAATGTATTTTGAGTTATTTGAGAAAATTGCTACAAAGCTGCAATGGCCGCAAGAAAGGTGTATTGCAAAGCTTGTTCATGGGGAAGGCATTCTAAATAAACTCGTCTCTTTCAGGTATAGTCTGATAATTTTGATATGGTGAAACCTGCTGTTCTTATTGCCTTCAACTTACTTCCAGAAGCTGACAAAAATTTGGAAACTTAAGGGGAAAAGAAAAATCAGACTTTTATGGAATTTTCTAGAGCAAAGGAAATTATATTTGATAGGTGGTTTAAGGTTATGAAGATTGCACAAGACTTTGAAAACACGAATGGAAGAATTATAAATAGTGCCCCTCTGGGAAAAGGTTCCACCTGGAAGACCATTACGTTTCTACGATAAGAGCAGTTTCTGTAATGGCTGACGATTGTGAATGTCTCACAGACCTGCGGGTAACAGTAAGCCTTTGTTTGCAAACCCATACAGAAACTGGAGAGATAAGAGATTTGATAGTGAAGAGAAGACAAAAGGAAGCAGAAATGAAAGTACAGTTATTCCACAGATTAGTAAAAATAAGACACGTTTTGAGGATAAATATGATTGAAGGAGACTGATATGTTACTGTACTTCTGTCATAAGAGGGGACATGTGAAAGCAATATATTGGAAATTAAAAAGCAAGGCAATAGCATTTGAAGGAATGCATAATATGACTTCAGGAAATGCTGTGCCTGTTGGTAGTGCTTGTCTCAAACTGATATCTTTGAATGTATTTACCATTCAAATAGGCCAAAGCAGAGAAGATGATAAAAAAATTTGAACTATAGAGTGTAGTATCCCCATTTGGGCAAGCAAATTAATATTCTTAGAGATACAGAATTAACTCAAATGCTGATCATAGTAGGCGATGGGAATCTACTGCCAGAAATTTCACCATGTTAAAATATCTTGGTGCAATGTATTGTGGAGGTTGGCTAACCGTTCCACTAGAGTTTATTTTAAATATGAGTAAATTTACGGTGTTGTAGTTGTGGGGATTGTGTCTAAGTTATGTCGCTATCATGTTAGGAAATGATGATTTTGTATCAGGAAATGATCTAGCTGGAGGTCAGAGCCTCCAGTGATTTCTGAAAAACCCTGTGAAGTTATCAAAACTGAAACTGCACAAGGGGAACCAAGTGAGGTATTATATGGCCAAAACCGACTGTTAAATGGTTAAATCTGTCAGAAAGGGTGAAAATATTATTTCTACTGCAGTAAATTAGTTGTTAAAATGCTGACAATGTTATATTTTGATTGTTGTGTGCCCGCTGTCCCACTTGGAAATGAAACAAAGAAACCAAAAGAAGGAAGAGAAATCAAAACACATTTCAAAAGCAAAGTCGTGTGTGGTTCATTGCAAGATAAGACAAAAAAAAATGTAAACATCCGGGATTCAAAGTCATGCGGCGGAAGATTAGAAGACCCCTTGGGGAAAATGTGTAACAGGTAAGAACAGATTGGGAATGCTGTTGACTGCGATGAGGATAGTCTTGAACTTCAAAAGGTCACAGACACATGAGTGGATTGAGCATAAAAGTGGCAAATGAGGTTCAATGCAGGCAAATGTGCGGTGATTAATTTTGGCAGGAAGATTATGGAGAGGCAGCATAAATTAAAGGCAGAAATGCTAACGGAGGTGCAGGGACAGAGAAATCGCGTTGTATATGCACATAAGTCAATTAAGATGACAAGGAAGGTCACAATACACTTTTTCCCAATTATTTTGAATCTGTGCCCTTGAGTTCTTGATGCTCACTTGAGTGGGAACAGTACCTCACTATTTATACTGCCCATAGCCCTCAGGATCTTGAATACATCAAATAAGTCTCCTCTCAATCTTCTTTTCTCCTTGGAAAACAGACCCAGCTTCTCCAATCTATACATGCAGTTCCTTATCCATGGAATAACTTTTGAGATTCTCCTCAGTACTCTCTCCAATGCCCATCCTTCCTCAAGTATGGTGCCCAGAACTGGACACAGTATTCCAGATGAGGCCTAACAAATTCATGACATGACATTCTTACTCTTGCCCCTATCAATAAATCCTGTGCTTTATTAACTGCTCTCTCAACCTTCCAGCAGACGGTCAGCTGGTGAAGGCAGGGTCTCATGGGTGAGAAACGTTGACCCCAAGGCAACAGTGGCCTGGACTTTCCTTGTGCAATTCCGATCCATGGCCAACAGGTTCAAATGTCGGACTTGAACCCAGAGCTGCTGGTCCAAAGATAGGGATGCTACAACTGTGCCATAAGACCACATATTTCAAATTCAGTGATAATTCTCTGTAGAACATGCATGAAGATGAATGGGATCATCTGATCTTCAGCTGCCAAGCAGGTCCCATAAATTTAACTTTCCTGATTCTGTTAAGAAATGAATAAAGTGTATTTTTTGATGGTTTAACTTCACTATGATAGTAAATTCATGTTAGCAAATGGATTAAAGGCAGCAGGGGAGGTGGTGGCATAGCGGTATTGTCACTGGACTCGTAAGCCAGAGACCTAGGGTAATGCTCTGGGGACCCAGGTTCAAGTCCTGCCACTGCAGCTGGTGAGATGTGAATTTTTAAAAACCTGGAATTAAAAGTCTAATGGTGACCCTGAACCCATTGTCAATTGTTGTAAAAACCCATCTGGTTCACTAATGTCTTTTAGGGATGGAAATCTGCCATCCTTACCTGGTCTGGCCTACGTATGACTCCAGACCCACAGCAACATGGTTGACTCTTAACTGCCCCTTCAAGGGCAATTAGGGAAGGGCAATAAATGCTGGCCCAGCTTGCGGCATCCACGTCCCATGAACGAATGATAAAAAATGATGGAATGAAGAATATCACGTAGTCAATCAATAGTAATTAGAGAGCAAATGAACAACAATGGTATTGTACATTATTACCACTTGATAATGTGACGTGCATCATTCTCCTCTCTCTTTTGCTGCTGGTCATGCGTTTACCAATGTAAATTCACGCTCAATGCTAAGTTAAGCCATCAAAAGAATGTATTTTTTCAACTCTTAAGTGGATGAGGAAGGATAAATTTATGGGACATGGCATCAAAGTTGGCATGAAAGAGGTGCCAAGAACGCAGCCTTCCATCTTTGGGACTGGAAGGAAACCTGGAACCTCCAGAGCCCACAAAAACAGCCTGGGAAAAGTTGACTGAGTGTTGAGTGGCACGATATTTTCAGACATAAAAAAAAACAATGTCAGAAACTATTTAACTACATTAACTTATTAAGAGTGCCAAAGAACGATCATGTCCAGTCATTCAGTTTGGATAGGCATTGGAGTTTGAGTAGACCACTCGCTATAAACAGCTGAGGGCAGCACCAAGAGAAAATGACTGCAAGGGTGAATAAAGCAGCAGTAATTACAGTGGACTCATCCTCATGTATAAACATAGAAAGGCAATGTCTATTTAGAATCATAGAATTGATATTTTTTTAATATAATTCTGCAGCCACCTGGGTTGGCCAACTCCCGACGTAAAATGGAGAACAGCAAAGGCTGCAGGGAAATTCAGCCAACAGAGGCAGAAACTAGCAGGTGCACGTTTACTGTGTATTAAACTCTGCAAAAGCCTAGACAGCATCGATACAAGCAGCTGAAGTGTTGGGTACTCTGAGACACAGACGAACCAACACGGTTGCGATTGGTACAATGCGGTTTTATTTCTTTTAACTATTTATGTAACAAACTCTGGTACTCAGCACATGGTGACTGTCTGAGTGTCTGGCATGGAGGTCCTTGCCCTGAGCCGTCTCCTGCTGGACTGCCCAGCAAGTGTCGTGTTCCTTGTTTTGTACTGTGTATGCTTTTGTCTGTGATTGGCTGTTGTGTTGTGTGTGCTAATTGGTCCATTGATCTGTCCATCATTATGTATGTGTGTATGTGCTGTGATGTTCACTTGAATATCATGACATCCCCCCTTTTTTACAAGATTATGTGTCCACGTGGTTATAAATAGAGATGTGTACTGAGTGCAGCTAAATGTGTGTGTGTGTAATATTTACAGCATGTACATGCGGCTTAACTATATACAAGGGGCGATGTCGGGTGTGACATAATAACGAGGTTGCACCATAACAAAGAACGTGGAAATGTGGAACGATAAAACTAATTCCTGTAACGATAAGAACATTAACATGTTAAAACAGTGGTTGCATGAGTTCAACGTGTAAACAGTCTCATAAGTCCAGTCTAGTAGGTGGGCGACGAATTCAGGTTGACCGCCTCAAGGGTGGGTCTGGAACCACCGGCTGAGGTGCGGGCCTGGCCATGGGCGGCGACAGAAGGGGCATGGTAGCAGGCAGCTCCACGAAGTCACTATCAGGAACCACAGGAGGACACGGTGTCAGTGTAAGGTCTCGTTGCGAACGTGGAACTAGGCGAAGAGCCTGGCGATTGCGCCCATGCACGGATCCATCAGGCATGTGAACCAGGAACGAGCGGGGAGCCACGCGTCGGAGAACTTCGGCAGGTGCTGACCAGCCCCCTTCTGGTAGGTGGATGCGGACTTCGTCTCCAGGGGCCAGGGCGGGAAGATCAGTTGCCCGTGTGTCATATGACCTCTTCTGGCGACCGCGCTACAGTTGCATCCTATGCAGTACCGGGGCATGGTCTATTGTGGGTGCCAGGATGGAAGTCACAGTGGTCCTGAGGGCGCGACCCATCAGCAGCTGGGCTGGTGAGAGACCAGTGGCTAGTGGGGCCGAGCGATAGGCCAGCAGGGCGAGGCAGAAGTCCGACTCGGCAGCAGCAACCTTGCAGAGGAGCCGCTTGACAATGTGAACGCCCTTCTCCGCCTTTCCATTTGACTGGGGGTGCAGAGGGCTGGATGTCACGTGTGTAAAGCCATACGAGGCAGCAAACGATGACCATTCCTGGCTGGCGAAACAGGGCCCATTGTACGACATGACAGTCATCGGAATGCCGTGGCGAGCAAAGGTGTCTTTGCAAGCCCCGATGACAGCGGACAACGTCAAATCGTGTAGGCGTATGACTTCTGGGTAGTTGGAGAAGTAGTCAACGATGATGACATAGTCCCTGCCGAGCGCGTGAAATAGGTCCACACCCACCTTCGCCCAGGGGGACGTCGCCAGCTCATGGGGCAGAAGCGTTTCAGGAGGTTGCGCCTTTGGCAGGTGGGACAGTTGAGCACCATGTTGGCAATATCGTCACTGATGCCCGGCCAGTACACCGCCTCTCGGGCCCTCCGTCTGCAGTTCTCGACCCCCAAGTGGCCTTCGTGTAGTTGGTCGAGAACCAGCTTGTGCATGCTGTGCGGAATCACAATCCGGTCCAGCTTCAGAAGGACACCATCAATGACGGCCAGGTCGTCTCGGACATTGTAGAACTGCGGGCACTGCCCTTTGAGCCACCCTCCCGTCATGTGGCGCATCACACATTGTAGAAGGGGGTCGGCCGCAGTCTCTCGGCGAATATGGGCCAGACTGGAGTCGTCAGCTGGCAGATTTGCCGATGTGAAGGCCACCTGCGCCTCAACCTGACATACGAACCCCTCCGAATCTGGCGGCGTGTTCACTGCTCTCGATAGGGCATCCGCAACGATGAGTTCCTTCCCTGGGGTGTAGACCAGTTGGAGGTCGTACCTCCTGAGTTTAAGTAGGATGCGCTGGAGGCGAGGGGTCATCTCGTTCAGGTCCTTGTTTATGATGCTGACCAGGGGGCGGTGGTCAGTTTCGACAGTGAACCGGGGAAGGCCATATACATAATCATGGAACTTGTCTAAACCGGTTAGCAAGCCCAGGCACTCCTTTTCGATCTGCGCGTAGCGCTGCTCTGTGGGGGTCATGGCTCGCGAGACATAGGCAACTGGGGCCCATGACGCCGTGTCATCCCGCTGCAGGAGCACTGCTCCAATGTCGGATTGGCTGGTACCAGCCGAGAGTTTGGTGGCACGAGCTGTGTCAAAGAACGCCAATACCGGTGCAGTGGTGAGTTTGAGTTTGAGCTCCTCCCATTCCAGCTGGTGTGTGTGCTGCCACTGGAACTCCGTGGACTTTTTGACGAGGTGGCGCAGAGCTGTCGTGTGGGAGGCAAGGTTGGGAATGAACTTCCCCAGGAAGTTGACCATGCCAAGGAAGCGTAGCACTGCTTTCTTGTCTGCCGGCTGCGGCATGGCTGTGATGGTGCTCACCTTGTCTGCATCCGGACGGAACCCTGACCGGGAAATATGGTCCCCCAAGAACTTCAGCTCGGTTTGGGCAAAGGAACACTTGGCTCGGTTGAGGCGCATGCCGTTTTCACGTATGCGTGCAAAAACGCGTTGGAGACGATATATGTGCTCCTGTGGTGTGGTGGACCAGATGATGACGTCGTCCACATAGATGCGCACCCCTTAGATGCCTTCCATCATCTGCTCCATGAGCCTATGAAAGACCACGGATGCCGAGATGATGCCAAATGGCATCCGGTTGTAGCAGAACCTGCCGAAAGGGGTATTGAAGGTACATAGCTTTCAGCTGGATGGATCGAGTTGTATCTGCCAAAACCCCTTAGAGACATTCAATTTCGTAAAAAATTTTGCCCGGGCCATTTCAATCGTGATCTCCTCCCGTTTGGGTATGGGATAATGTTCCCTCATTATATTGGTATTGAGGTCTTTTGGATCAATACAAAAGCGGAGCTCGCCAGAGGGCTTCTTGACACACACCATGGAGCTGACCCACGGCATGGGCTCCGTGACCCTGGATAGGACCCCTTGGTCCTGGAGATCCTGCAGCTGCTGCTTGAGGCGGTCTTTGAGTTGCGCAGGGACTCTGTGAGGTGCGTGAACGACCAGGATGGCGTCTGGTTTGAGACGAATTCGGTAGGTGTTCCCATGCCCTCGAATGCCTCCTGGTTGTGGGCGAGGAGCGATTGGAGCTGTGCGTTGAACTCTGCATCCGGGAAGTCAGATGTGCCGTCTGGAGAGAGAGAGTGGACTCGTTGTACGAGGTGGAGAGCCTTGCATGCCTGTGCGCCGAGCAGGGAGTCCTTCGATGAGCCGACTATCTCGAATGAGAGTGTGGCCGTGTGTGTGTGTTGTGTTTTACCTGGAGCTGGCAGGATCCCATAGCCGGGATAACGTTCCCGTTGTAGTCGACCATTCTGCACCGGGACGGCCGGATTGGTGGTCTGACCTTCATGGCGTAGAATGCTGACCATGCTATGAGGCTGGCGGAGGCGCCAGTGTCCAGGCGGAAAGTGATCGGCGATCGGTTGACCGTCAGGGTGGCACACCATTCATCACCCGGATTGATTGTGTTGACTCGGTTCCCATCAATTACCGCAACCCGGAAGGCGTCTCGGTCATCTGTGTCATCGGGCTGGATGTCGTAATGCGGAGGCTGAATGGTCCGCACGTTCCTGCGAGGTTGTCGGAGATGTGGAATATCGACAGGTTGAGCTGCTCGACAGTAAGCAGCATAGTGGCCCACCTTGCCACAGCGTAGGCATTGTCGGGTTTTTGCGGGACATTGCCCTTTTAAATGTGCAGCTCCACAGTTGCCGCACGTCGTGACGTCATGGCGTTCGTTGCGCCACTGCGCATGCGCAGTTCTGTTGCCATAGGTTTTGGCGCGCACAAGCGCGTGAGGCCTCGAAAAGTGTGCGAAACGGCCGCCCTCGTCCGGGCCGCGGGTCGGGAGAAACTCGATCGCCTGGACCCGTTCGGCCTCGTGGGGCACCTGGCTCGCCGATCCGGTCGCGTAGGACCCCCGCCACGCCGATTCGGTTGCCTGAAATTGGGCATAGCAGCTAGTCGCGTTCTCGTGCAGGACACAGGCTTCAACTGCAGATGCTAAGGTTAGGCCTTTTATTTTTAAAAGCTGCTGGCGTAGGCTGCCCGAGGCAACCCCAAAAACGATCTGGTCCCAGATCATGGACTCTGAGGTGGTGTCGTAACCGCAGGACTGCGCGAGTAGGCGGAGATGCGTCAGGAATGACTGAAAGAGCTCATCCTTGCAGGCGTTGCTGGAAGACATACCTCTCAAAGCTCTCGTTGACCTCAACATTGAAGTGTTGGTCGAGCTTGAGGAGGACCGTGTCGTATTTAGATTTGTCCTCTTCTTCCGCGAACACCAGGGAGTTGTAGACATGGATGACGTGCTGACCTGCGGTGGTGAGGAGGATGGCAATCTTTCTTTTGTCTGAGGCGCTCTGTTTTTTGTTGGCTTCCAAAAAGAGTTCGAAGCGCTGCTTGAACAGCGTCCAATTTACGCCAAGGTTCCCAGCGACTTGCAACGGCTGCGGTGTGTTGACGGTGTCCATGGCGCAGGATGGCAGATTTGTGGGGAGGTTTTAATTCACTTCTGGTACCATGAAGTGTTGGGTACTCTGAGACACAGACGAAACAACACGGTTGCGATTGGTACAACGCAGTTTTATTTCTTTTAACTATTTATATAACAAACTCTGATACTCAGCACATGGTGACTGTCTGAGTGTCTGGCATGGAGGTCCTTGCCCTGAGCCGTCTCCTCCTGGACTGCCCAGGAAGTGTCGTGTTCCTTGTTTTGTACTGTGTATGCTCTTGTCTGTGATTGGCTGTCGTGTTGTGTGTGCTAATCGGTCCGTTGATCTGCCCATCATTATGTATGTGTGTATGTGCTGTGATGTTCACTTGAATATCATGACAGCAGCCATCTGCATAATAATGTAGCAGCCATCTACATACTAATGAGCGATCCCCGGGAACAATCAAAACATTTGGGATAAACAAGGCCAAGCCAGATTCCTCGGCGCCAGCAGGAACCAACACAAAAGACTTTAACGGACACCTCAAGACCGCCCATCGATCAGGGAACCGCTCCAGTATTGAAAAAATCGAACCAAGCGATTGGAACAAAGTCCAATCACTTGGAACCAGGTACAGGGTCTGCCCCGAAAGGCGGGAAGCCCCTGGGGACTATAAAGTTAAGCCCCCAAGTTCAAATCGTTCTTCTTGACCGGGTCACTCAGCAACGCGAACCAACCCTTGACAGTGACCGGTTCAGCTGCCGCCAAGAGCCCTTAAGTCTTAAGTCAACGTTTGCTACGAGGCGCTCCTAGCTACCAGTCCATACCAACTTTTGAATCCCGCAGACTCAGAGCCCGAACAAAAGGCCATTTGTTCCCCTGACCTGATGGGCCAGTCCGAAGCTAAGCATAGGCCTGTTAGTTGTAGAAGTAGCTTAGAAGTAGAATTTATGCATGAGTAGTGATTACTGTGTCTAATAAATGTGCTTTGATTTGAATCTTACTAATTGGTGCATTGAGTTATTGATCATTACTTGAACTTGAACCTCGTGGCGGTATCATAAAGATACCTGGCGACTCGAAAGCAAAGGTTATAAAACAGCCAATTGAACCAACCAAAAGTTAGCAACAATTCAGAGCACCCAATTCTTTTTTTCCAATTAAGGCGCAATTTTAGTGTGGCCAATCTACCTACCCTGTACATCTTTGGATTATGGAAGTGAGACCCGTGCAGACATGGGGAGAATATGCAAACTCCACATGGACACTGACCCGGAGCTGGGATGGTTAGCAATACCGACGCAATAAAATTGGCGACATTCAGGAAGCCAGAATTTGATGAAGGCAGATACCTCGGAGAGTTGAGGCTGGACGAGGATACGGTGATAAGCAGCGATAAAGTCATAGAGGAACAGGGAAGGAAGGGAAAAATTTGAAAATCGAGGCGCTGGTGATGGAAGCATACAAATAAATATGATGCATGGACGTCGGATACAAGATATAGGAATGAAATTCAACTTCGATGGGGATAGAAAACAGTTGGGAGGTGATTGATGTTGTGTTTGGTGTTCAATGTCTAGCAAGGAATCTACCAAACGACTTGTGATTTGTCCAAACCAGGATCTTTATTAAATCACACCTGATAAGATAGCAATCTGATACAGAACAAGTTATCATGGAGTTTCTTCGTACTTCTCTGGAACTACCCCTAGTGCCCGACTGTCCTCTTGTCCATCTTATAACCATCTGGGGATCTCCGGATGTACCCGCACTTATATCTGAGTGTCTAGTCACATGGCCACTGTCTCACAACCGCATAGTGGATCTGGACCGCCATCTGCTGGTTGGAGGTTGCACCAGTCGCCATCTACAATATTGCTCACAGGCATATCAGCTCAATGGGCTTCCTGTTAAACACCTGATCATAAGTCAGCTGGAAGGTTAATATGCAATGAAGAATGAATGACTAATCCGTTACTTCCCATTTTGCTCCCTTTCCCTAGTTGGATATCCCAAACTGTGCGGAGGAACTGTAATATTCTGCAGTGTTTACTTTAAGCCATTGGAGGTCGGTTAGCTCAGTTGGCTGGATGTCTGGTACTTGATGTGGAATGACGCCAACAGGGCGGGTTCATATGCTCGAGGTTATCCATGAAAGCCAAGCTTTATCAACCTTGTCCCTCATCTGGTGACCCTCAGTATAAACAGCCCTCTCTCAAAATGGGAGAGCAGCCTATGTTCATCGGTGACTATGGTGACTATCATTCATTTTAAACTGCAACAGGTATAATCTAAAGGATAAAGTTGATTTCATTCATTCACAGGCAAAAAGGCACAAATCATACTCATGAGAGGCAAAGTCAAACAGCTGGATCTCCCAAATAGGTCCTTCTGGTCGAGTGATATTTCATCCATATTCTTCTTTCTTCTCATTCAAAATCTTTCTCACCTCATAATTTTCTACCTAGGAACATTTAGGGAAAGGAATGGGCCATTTGGCTCCTTTCAACTTCCTCTGCCATTCAATGAGGATGTGACCATTCTGCACCTCAACTGCATTTTCTGACCTTTGACGCGTACACCTTCACAAGACAACTCAACAAAATCAACCATCTCAGTCTTGGAAACTTCTTTGTCCTCCACACTGACTGCACTTGTGTGAGAAAGTGCATCCTAATTTCGCTCTTTGGCCCTTTTTTTCTTTCCTGCGAGAAGAAATAGTTTCCTCGACACACCCTCCATAACCGACAAACAGTGGCAGCCGTCTGTACCATCTACAAGATGCACTGCACCAACTCAACAAGGTTCCTTAAACAGCACCTTCCACGCCCGCGACCACTACCATCTAGAAAGACAAGAGCAGCAGAAACCTGGAAGCCCACTACCCGGAGGTACCCCTCCAAGTCACTCACCACCCTGATTTGGAAATACATCGCTGTTCCTTCACTGTCGCTGGGGCAAAATCCTGGAACTTCCTCCCTACAGTGGGTGCACCTTCACCTCAAGGACTGCAGCGGTTCAAGAAGGCAACTCACCACCACCTTCCGAAGGGCAATTAGGAATGGGCCCACAGCCCGTAAATGAATTTTTTAAAAACCCCATCAAATTCGTTTATCACTTCAGCAGCTTGATCAGATCACCTTTGAATGTCCAATACTCAAAGGGTTACAAACCAGGGGCGAGATTCTCCGACCCCCCGCCGGGTCGGAGAATCGCCGGGGGCTGGCGTGAATCCCGCCCCCGCCGGTTGCCGAAGTCTCCGGCACCGTCGCAGTCGGCGGGACCAGAAGATCCCACCGGTGGCAATAGCCAGAAAACCCCGGCCCAAAACTCTAATTGACAGTAAACATATATAATACTGGTGTTACGGTTGAGACCTTCCACGACTGGTGGGCATCACAGGGGCTGGGGTGCATCATCGATTTGATTTCTTTGAAATGTTGATGTTTTGTTACAGTGCACCAGGAACTATCACCCCTCTCCTTCATTTGATTTATGTGATTTGGTTTTATTAAAAAGAGACTATAACACTGGTCCTCACTAGTTTGGTTGGATTATTTTAGTCATTGTTGCCTAAATAATCAACGTTTTGGTCATTGTGTATAATAGCAGAAAATAGGGTTCCTCTCAAAGTAACCACCCCATTACAATATGCATGAGAAGTATGGCAGTCAAGCCAGACATAGAATTCCTGGACAGGATTTAAATGGAAAGAGGAGGGAACAGGGTAGGAGAGTAATTTTGAGTTGGGAAATCTGAAAGAATGTATTTCCCTCGGGTCGTGTTATGTTTAGCAGAAGTTTCTGGTGACCATTATTTACCTTTTTTTCCTGGCTGCAGCCAGCCTGATTGAGAGGCTCACTGACTATCCGGAGGTGAATAGGGCATGGGGAGATAGGGGTGTGGTAGGTCCCCAGCACAGGCTACAGCTAAGAAGCGAACAAGAGGTAGGGATCGGAAAGACCTGGGAGTTGGGGTGATGGTGGGGAAATCATTAGTGGCCAAGCTAGGTCAGAATCTGGGACAGAAGTCTCCAAGATTGGTGAAAGATCTCTGGGTTCGAAGCAGAGAGGAGGTAAGAAGTCAGAGTTGAGTGAGAATCAGAGACCTGGGGCGAAATTCTCCTACCCACCCCGCCACATTTCTGCCCCGACCGGCCGGCGGGAGTCTCCGTAACACCGGCCGATCAATGGGGTTTCCCATTGTGGGGCAGCCCCACGCCGTCGGGAAACCCCCGGGCGCCGGCATAACGGAGACTCCCGCCGGCGGAGAATGACGCCCCTTAGGTGAGTTTATAAAGGTGAAGGACAGCAGAGATTGGAAGGGTGTAGGTGAAGGGAAGGAGATCAGAAGGACCAGTGTGTCCAACCATAAATGGTAGGGTGAAGCAGGCAAACCAGATCGAGCAGGTAAGTGGAAAGACATTTACCTCCTGGATCCAGGGGTCCTCATCTCCCTTGAGCCAACTTGTCTCCCATAGCCTGGGTTAAATTAAAAATGCTGGTTGATCCCGAGGCATGCAATATTTAATTGACCAAGTTGCCTTCTGCAGTTGGATTGGTTACCAGCCCCTTCCAGACTCCAATAAAACTGGAATAGGCAGGTTTAAATGAGTTGGGATTGGGTTTCAAATATTTAATATTTTTGCATCCCACCTGACTAAAACCTGCTCACCTTTGGGGTTTAAAACTCCTGCCCAGAATCTTTAAAGCCTATCATTGTACCATGGAGCGATGGTGGCTTAATGGTAACGTCACTGGGCTAGTAATCCAGGGACTCAGGTTAATGCTCTGGAAACATGGGTTCAAATCTCACCATGGTAGCTGGTGGAATTTACCTTAAGTTAAAAAAAATTCTCAAGTTGATAGCTAGTCTTGCTTGTTAAAACAAAACTCTCTGGTTCAGCGCGGAAGGAAATCTGGCACCCTTACCTGGCCTGGCTTACATGTGACTCCAGATCCACAGTAATGTGGTTGACTCGTAACTGTCTTCTGAAATGGCCGAGCAAGCCACTGAGCTCAAAGGCAAATAGGGATGGATAGTCTCCGTCCGTGACACCCACGCCCCTTCAAAGAATTCTTTAAAATGATTCCGTTACTGAAAAATAAAATCAAAAAGGCAAAGAAAAAATGGAGGTCCTCAAGGGTCATAATCTCCGGATTACTGCCCGAGCCACGTGCAAATTGGCATAGGGAGGCAAGAATAAGGGAAGTTAACACGTGGCTGAAAGAGTGGTGTGGGAAAGAGGGGTTCCTTTTCATGGGACACTGGCATCAGTTTTGGGACAGGGGGGACCTATACCGTTGGGATGGTCTCCACCTGAACCGAGCTGGGACCAGTGTTCTGGCGAAAAGAATAAATAGGGTGGTCAATAGGACTTTAAACTAAAGATTGGGGGGGAAGGGAAAGTCAGGGAACCACGAGGTGAAGTAATCAGTGGGAAGCGTAGCTGCTTAGGAATACAAAAAAGCACGAAAAGACAAAACTCAGGAGAGGTTACGATAGTCCCCTTCCCACAAAATATGACACAGTGTATGGAAAGGCTCAGTAAACCAAGGTCCACCACACTAAGAAAACAAAAAGGGACGGTCAATAGAGAATTAAAGGTGCTATATTTAAATGCGCGCAGTGTACGGAACAAGGTAGATGACCTTGTGGCCCAGATTGTGACTGGCAGGTATGATGTGGTAGGCATCACAGAGACATGGTTGCAGGGGGTTCAGGACTGGCATTTAAACATCCAGGGATTCACAACCTATCGAAAAGACAGGGAGGTGGGCAGAGGGGGTGGGGTTGCCTTGTTAATTAGGAATGAAATTAAATCAATAGCACTAAATGACATAGGGTCAGATGATGTGGAGTCTGTGTGGGTAGAGTTGAGGAACCACAAAGGCAAAAAAAACATAATGGGAGTTATGTACAGGCCTCCTAACAGTGGTCAGGACCAGAGGCACAAAATGCACCACAAAATAGAAAGTGCATGTCAGAAAGGCAAGGTCACAGTGATCATGGGGGACTTCAATATGCAGGTGGACTGGGTAAATAATGCTGCCAGTGGACCCAAGGAAAGGGAATTCATTGAATGTTTACAGGAGGGCTTTTTGGAACAGCTTGTGATGGAGCCCACGAGGGAACAGGCCATTCTGGACTTAGTGTTATGTAATGAGCCAGACTTGATTAAAGATCTTAAAGTAAGGGCGCACTTAGGAGGCAGTGATCATAATATGGTAGAATTCAATCTCCAATTTGAAAGAAAGAAGGTAGAATCAGATGTAAAGGTATTACAGTTAAATAGAGGTAACTACAGGGGCATGAGGGAGGAACTGACGAAAATCAACTGGGAGCAGAGCCTAGTGGGAAAGACAGTAGAACAGCAATGGCAGGAGTTTCTGGGAGTAATTGAGGACACAGTACAGAGGTTCATCCCAAAGAAAAGAAAGGTTATCAGAGGGGGGATTAGGCAGCCATGGCTGACAAAGGAAGTTAGGGAATGCATCAAAGCAAAAGAGAAAGCCTATAATGTGGCAAAGAGTAGTGGGAAGTCAGAAGATTGGGAAGGCTACAAAAACAAACAGAGGATAACAAAGAGAGAAATAAGGAGAGAGAGGATCAAATATGAAGGTAGGCTAGCCAGTAACATTAGGAATGATAGTAAAAGTTTCTTTAAATACATTAAAAACAAACGGGAGACAAAAGTTGACATTGGGCCGCTCCAAAATGACGCTGGTAATTTTGTGATGGGAGACAAGGAAATAGCTGAGGAACTAAATAAGTACTTTGCGTCAGTCTTCACAGTAGAAGACATGAGTAATATCCCAACAATTCAGGAGAGTCAGGGGGCAGAGTTGAATATGGTAGCCATCACAAAGGAGAAAGTGCTAGAGAAACTAAGAGGTCTAAAAATTGATAAATCTCTGGGCCCAGATGGACTACATCCTAGAGTTATAAAGGAGATAGCTGAAGAAATAGTGGAGGCGTTAGTTATGATCTTTCAAAAGTCACTGGAGTCAGGGAAAGTCCCAGAGGATTGGAAAATCGCTGTTGTAACCCCCCTGTTCAAGAAGGGAACAAGGAAAAAGATGGAAAATTATAGGTCAATTAGCCTAACCTCGGTTGTTGGCAAGATTCTAGAATCCATTGTTTAGGATGAGATTTCTAAATTCTTGGAAGTGCAGGGTCAGATTAGGACAAGTCAGCATGGATTTAGTAAGGGGAGGTCGTGCCTGACAAACCTGTTAGAGTTCTTTGAAGAGATAACAAATAGGTTAGACCAAGGAGAGCCAATGGATGTTATCTATCTTGACTTCCAAAAGGCCTTTGATAAGGTGCCTCACGGGAGACTGCTGAGTAAAATAAGGGCCCATGGTACTCGAGGCAAGGTACTAACATGGATTGACGATTGGCTGTCAGGCAGAAGGCAGAGAGTTGGGATAAAAGGTTATTTTTCGGAATGGCAACCGGTGACGAGTGGTGTCCCGCAGGGTTCAGTGTTGGGGCCACAGCTGTTCTCTTTATATATTAACGATCTAGATGACGGGACTGGGGGCATTCTGGCTAAGTTTGCCGATGATACAAAGATAGGTGGAGGGGCAGGTAGTATGGAGGAGGTGGGGAGGCTGCAGAAAGATTTAGACAGTTTAGGAGAGTGGTCCAAGAAATGGCTGATGAAATTCAACGTGGGCAAGTGCAAGGTCTTGCACTTTGGAAAAAAGAATAGAGGTATGGACTATTTTCTAAACGGTGACAAAATTCATAATGCTGAAGTGCAAAGGGACTTCGGAGTCCTAGTCCAGGATTCTCTAAAGGTAAACTTGCAGGTTGAGTCCGTAATTAAGAAAGCAAATGCAATGTTGTCATTTATCTCAAGAGGCTTGGAATATAAAAGCAGGGATGTACTTCTGAAGCTTTATAAAGCATTAGTTAGGCCCCATTTAGAATACTGTGAGCAATTTTGGGCCCCACACCTCAGGAAGGACATACTGGCACTGGAGTGGGTCCAGCGGAGATTCACACGGATGATCCCAGGAATGGTAGGCCTAACATATGATGAACGTCTGAGGATCCTGGGATTATATTAATTGGAGTTTAGGAGGTTGAGGGGAGATCTAATAGAAACTTACAAGATAATGAATGGCTTAGATAGGGTGGATGTAGGGAAGTTGTTTCCATTAGCAGGGGAGACTAGGACCCGGGGACACAGCCTTAGAATAAAAGGGAGTCACTTTAGAACAGAGATGAGGAGAAATTTCTTCAGCCAGAGAGTGGTGGGTCTGTGGAATTCATTGCCACAGAGGGCGGTGGAGGCCGGGACGTTGAGTGTCTTTAAGACAGAAGTTGATAAATTCTTGATTTCTCGAGGAATTAAGGGCTATGGAGAGAGAGCGGGTAAATGGAGTTGAAATCAGCCATGATTGAATGGTGGAGTGGACTCGATGGGCTGAATGGCCTTACTTCCGCTCCTATGTCTTATGGATTGAGCTAACGGAGACCAAATGAATTTAGCTAATTGTAAAAGATTAAATAATTCCTCTTTGCAGAAAGCTTCGCTATTTTCAGAAAATAATTCAATTTGAACGAACAATCTCAATTATCACACAAATGTCATCAAAAACCACAAGCAGTCTTAACTGGCTGAAGGCCGAGGTTAAAGGTCAGGCCAACAATTACCAAAAAGACAAATAGCTTATATTTACACGGCACCTTGTCACATTGTCAGGGTATCCCAAAGAACTTAACAACCGAATAATCACATTCAAAGCACCACTCATTTATATGGACAGGATTTTTGTTTGATACCTTTTCAGCAATTGCAAAGTCACAACCAAAAGAATGATGAATCTTTATTTAACTGGAAACATAACCTTCATGGAATAAAAACTTGTTTTTTTTCATTCCATACAAACATCTGGAATTAATTTTTAAAACTTTCTGAAGTTTTGCGGTGCTGTGATTCATCTAATTTGCGAAGCTTTGCGAAAAATAAAGTTATTTTACGGCAGCGGGTGCATATTTTCAGGCTTAATGCCAAAACAGTACGATCAATTATCAAAGCTTTAATAATAAATACCAAGGCACTTCACAGGAATATTGGCCGGAATTTTCCAGCCCATCTTGCTGGTGGGATCTTCCCGTCCCGCCAAAGACAAAACCCGCCCCCCCAACAGCGGGTTCTCCAGTACCGGGGTGGGCAAGTCCATATAAGACACGGGCAAAAAAGCCCAGCCATTTTTTTTTTAATTTTTAAAATAAATTTTATTAAAGCTTTTCCAACCAACGTTTTTACATAACAAAGATAGATGTACAAATAATAATAAAAATAAGAATTATTAAACAGAACAAGGTGGGTGTTGTCTTCCTATAAAACTTACATTATATCAACAGTTCGCCACCCCCCATCTGAGCCCCCCCCCCCCCCTCCCCCCATCCCCAGGATGCTGCTGCTGCTGACAATTACTGCTCCCCTAGAAAGTCAAGGAAAGGTTGCCACCGCCGGGAGAACCCCATCAAGGAGCCTCTCAAGGCGAACTTTATTCGCTCCAGGCTGAGGAACCCCGCCATATCGCTAACCCAGGTCTCCACACTCGGGGGTTTCGAGTCCCTCCACATTAACAAGATCCGTCTCCGGGCTACCAGGCAGGCAAAGGCCAGGACCTCGGCCTCTTTCGCTTCCTGCACTCCCGGATCCTCTGATACCCCAAATATCGCTACTGTTAGAACATAGAACATAGAACAATACAGCGCAGTACAGGCCCTTCGGCCCACGATGTTGCACCGAAACAAAAGCCATCTAACCTACACTATGCCATTATCATCCATATGTTTATCCAATAAACTTTTAAATGCCCTCAATGTTGGCGAGTTCACTACTGTAGCAGGTAGGGCATTCCATGGCCTCACTACTCTTTGCGTAAAGAACCTACCTCTGACCTCTGTCCTATATCTATTACCCCTCAGTTTAAAGCTATGTCCCCTCGTGCCAGCCATTTTCATCCGCGGGAGAAGGCTCTCACTGTCCACCCTATCTAACCCCCTGATCATTTTGTATGCCTCTATTAAGTCTCCTCTTAACCTTCTTCTCCCCAACGAAAACAACCTCAAGTCCATCAGCCTTTCCTCATAAGATTTTCCCTCCATACCAGGCAACATCCTGGTAAATCTCCTCTGCACCCGCTCCAAAGCCTCCACGTCCTTCCTATAATGCGGTGACCAGAACTGTACGCAATACTCCAAATGCGGCCGAACCAGAGTTCTGTACAGCTGCAACATGACCTCCTGACTCCGGAACTCAATCCCTCTACCAATAAAGGCCAACACTCCATAGGCCTTCTTCACAACCCTATCAACCTGGGTGGCAACTTTCAGGGATCTATGTACATGGACACCTAGATCCCTCTGCTCATCCACACTTTCAAGAACTTTACCATTAGCCAAATATTCCGCATTCCTGTTATTCCTTCCAAAGTGAATCACCTCACACTTCTCTACATTAAACTCCATTTGCCACCTCTCAGCCCAGCTCTGCAGCTTATCTATATCCCTCTGTAACCTGCTACATCCTTCCACACTATCGCCAACACCACCGACTTTAGCATCGTCTGCAAATTTACTCACCCACCCTTCTGCGCCTTCCTCTAGGTCATTGATAAAAATGACAAACAGCAACGGCCCCAGAACAGATCCTTGTGGTACTCCACTTGTGACTGTACTCCATTCTGAACATTTCCCATCAACCACCACCCTCTGTCTTCTTTCAGCTAGCCAATTTCTGATCCACATCTCTAAATCACCCTCAATCCCCAGCCTCCGTATTTTCTGCAATAGCCTACCGTGGGGAACCTTATCAAACGCTTTGCTGAAATCCATATACACCACATCAACTGCTCTACCCTCATCTACCTGTTCAGTCACCTTCTCAAAGAACTCAATAAGGTTTGTGAGGCATGACCTACCCTTCACAAAGCCATGCTGACTATCCCTGATCATATTATTCCTATCTAGATGATTATAAATCTTGTCTCTTATAATCCCCTCCAAGACTTTACCCACTACAGACGTGAGGCTCACCGGTCTATAGTTGCCGGGGTTGTCTCTGCTCCCCTTTTTGAACAAAGGGACCACATTTGCTGTCCTCCAGTCCTCTGGCACTATTCCTGTAGCCAATGATGACATAAAAATCAAAGCCAAAGGTCCAGCAATCTCTTCCCTGGCCTCCCAGAGAATCCTAGGATAAATCCCATCAGGTCCCGGGGACTTATCTATTTTCAGCCTGTCCAGAATTGCCAACACCTCTTCCCTACGCACCTCAATGCCATCTATTCTATTAGCCTGCGGCTCAGCATTCTCCTCCACAACATTATCTTTTTCCTGAGTGAATACTGACGAAAAATATTCATTTAGTATCTCGCCTATCTCTTCAGACTCCACACACAATTTCCCATCCCTGTCCTTGACTGGTCCTACTCTTTCCCTAGTCATTCGCTTATTCCTGACATACCTATAGAAAGCTTTTGGGTTTTCCTTGATCCTTCCTGCCAAATACTTCTCATGTCCCCTCCTTGCTCGTCTTAGCTCTCTCTTTAGATCCTTCCTTGCTACCTTGTAACTATCCATCGCCCCAACTGAAACTTCACACCTCATCTTCACATAGGCCTCCTTCTTCCTCTTAACAAGAGATTCCACTTCCTTGGTAAACCACGGTTCCCTCGCTCGACGCCTTCCTTCCTGCCTGACCGGTACATACTTATCAAGAACACGCAGTAGCTGATCCTTGAACAAGCCCCACTTATCCAGTGTGCCCAACACTTGCAGCCTACTTCTCCATCTTATCCCCCCCAAGTCATGTCTAATGGCATCATAATTGCCCTTCCCCCAGCTATAACTCTTGCCCTGCGGTGTATACTTATCCCTTTCCATCATTAACGTAAACATCACCGAATTGTGGTCACTGTCCCCAAAGTGCTCTCCTACCTCCAAATCCAACACCTGGCCTGGTTCATTACCCAAAACCAAATCCAATGTGGCCTCGCCTCTTGTTGGCCTGTCAACATATTGTTTCAGGAAACCCTCCTGCACACACTGTACAAAAAACGACCCATCTATTGTACTCGAACTATATCTTTTCCAGTCAATATTTGGAAAGTTAAAGTCTCCCATAATAACTACCCTGTTACTTTCGCTCTTATCCAGAATCATCTTCGCCATCCTTTCCTCTACATCCCTAGAACTATTAGGAGGCCTATAAAAAACTCCCAACAGGGTGACCTCTCCTTTCCTGTTTCTAACTTCAGCCCATACTACCTCGGAAGAAGAGTCCCCATCTAGCATCCTCTCCGCCACCGTAATACTGCTCTTGACTAGCAGCGCCACACCTCCCCCTCTTTTGCCTCCTTCTCTGAGCTTACTAAAACACCTAAACCCCGGAACCTGCAACATCCATTCCTGTCCCTGCTCTATCCATGTCTCCGAAATGGCCACAACATCGAAGTCCCAGGTACCAACCTATGCTGCCAGTTCCCCTACCTTGTTTCGTATACTCCTGGCATTGAAGTAGACACACTTCAAACCACCTACCTGAACACTGGCCCCCTCCTGCGACGTCAAATCTGTGCTCCTGACCTCTATACTCTCATTCTCCCTTACCCTAAAACTACAATCCAGGTTCCCATGCCCCTGCTGCATTAGTTTAAACCCCCCCAAAGAGCACTAACAAATCTCCCCCCCAGGATATTTGTGCCCCTCAGGTTCAGATGTAGACCATCCTGTCTGTAGAGGTCCCACCTTCCCAGAAAGAGCCCCAGTTATCCAGAAATCTGAATCCCTCCCGCCTGCACCATCCCTGTAGCCACGTGTTTAAATGCTCTCTCTCCCTATTCCTCATCTCACTATCACGTGGCACGGGCAACAACCCAGAGATAACAACTCTGTTTGTTCTAGTTCTGAGCTTCCATCCTATCTCCCTGAAAGCCTGCCTGACATCCTTGTCCCCTTTCCTACCTATGTCGCTAGTGCCAATGTGGACCACGACTTGGGGCTGCTCCCCCTCCCCCTAAGGACCCGGAAAACACGATCCGAGACATCACGTACCCTTGCACCTGGGAGGCAACATACCAAACGTGAGTCTCTCACGCTCCCACAAAATCTCCTATCTGTGCCCCTGACTCTAGAGTCCCCAATTACTAATGCTCTGCTCCTCTCCCCCTTCCCTTCTGAGCAACAGGGACAGACTCCGTGCCAGAGGCCCGTACCCCATGGCTTACCCCTGGTAAGTCGTTCCCCCCCACAAGTATCCAAAGCGGTATACTTGTTTCTCAGGGGAACGGCTGCAGGGGCTCCCTGCACTGACTGCTTTTTCCCAGTCCCTCTTACAGTTACCCACCTATCTCCAATCTTTGGTGTAACTAATTCCCTGAAGCTGCTATCTATGACCCCTTCTGCCTCCCGAATGATCCGAAGTTCTTCCAACTCCAGCTCCAGTTCCCTAATTCGGTCTTGGAGGAGCTGGAGATGGCAGCACTTCCTGCAGGTAAAATCAGCAGGGACACTGATTGGTGTCCAGTGGAGGAGTTGAACTCGCCTTCACCCGTGTGTCCAAAATCCTAGACATCACCCTCGCAAACCCCTGCCAGAATTCTTTAAGTGCCGGGCATGCCCAAAACATATGGGCATGGTTCGCCGGACTCCCTGCACATCTCGGGCACCTGTCCTCCACCTCAAAAACCTTACTCCTTCTTGCCGCCGTTATATGCGCCCGATGCACCACCTTAAACTGAATTAAGCTGAGTCTGGCAGATGATGAGGAGGAGTTCACCCTGCCCAGGGCGTCGGCACACAGGCCCTCAGCCAGCTCCTCACCCAGCTCCTCCTCCCACTTGCCCTTCAACTCCTCCACTGAAACTTCCTCCGCCTCCTGCAGCTCCTGATATATGTCCGACACCTTCCCCTCCCCTACCTAGATGCCAGACACCACCCTGTCCTGGATCCTACGCGAGGGCAGCAGCGGAAATTCCCCCACCTGTTTTCTAAGAAAGTCCCGAACCTGGAGATACCTGAACGCATTCCCCGGGGGCAGGCCGAACTTCTCCTCCAGTGCCTGCATGCTAGGGAAAGTCCCGTCTATAAACAGGTCCCCCATCCTCCTAATACCTGCCCTATACCAGCCTTGGAACCCCCTATCCATCCTACCTGGAGCAAATCTATGGTTATTCCGTATCGGGGTCCACACAGAGGCCCCTTCCTCCTGCCTGTGTCTCCTCCACTGCCCCCAAATCCTCAGTACCGCCGCCACCACCGGATTTGTGGTGTATCGCGCCGGTGAGAACGGCAGCGGAGCCGTGACTAGTGCCCCTAGGCTGGTGCCTTTGCATGACGCCGCCTCCAGCCGCCCCCATGCCGCTCCCTCCTCCGTCTACGCTCCAAAAATGCCCTTTTAACTCGCGGGGTTTTATTCGCCCACACAAATCCCGTAACAATCCTATTCACCCGCTTAAAAAAGGACTTGGGGATGAAAATGGGGAGGCACTGAAAGACGAAGAGGAACCTGGGGAGAACCGTCATCTTCACAGTCTGCACCCGTCCCGCCAGGGAAAGCGGGAGCATGTCCCACCTTTTAAAATCTCCCTCCATCTGCTCCACAAGCCGGGCAAGTTGAGCCTGTGCAGGGCATCCCAGTTCCTGGCCACTTGTATCTCCAAGTACCGAAAGCTCCTCTCCACTATCTTGAGCGGGAGCTCCCTCAGTCTCTCCACCTGGCCCCTAGTGTGGACCACGAGCAGCTCATTCTTCCCCACGTTCAATTTATACCCCGAGAAGCTCCCAAAGTCCCTCAGGATCCGCATGACCTCCCCCATCCCCTCTAGCGGGTCCGAAATGTACAACAGGTCATCTGCGTGGAGGGAGACCCGGTGTTCCTCCCCCCCGCGCACCAGCCCCCTCCAATCCCTTTGAAGTCCTGAGCGCAATGGCCAACGGCTCAATTGCCAGGTCAAACAGCAACGGGGACAGGGGGCACCCCTGCCTCGTCCCCCGATGCAGCCTGAAATACTCCAACCTCAGCCGGTTCGTGGACACACTCGCTACAGGGGCCTGATCCAGCAGCTTGACCCACCCTATAAATCTCTCACCGATAATATTCGGCTTCATGATAATATTCAGGAGCCTCCTCACATTCGTGTTCAGCTACGTGCCCTTAACGAAACCCACCTGGTCCTCCCCAATCACTCCCGGGACACAGTCCTCTATTCTGGTGGCCAGAAGTTTTGCCAACAGTTTGGCGTCTACATTCAGGAGCGATATCGGTCTGCAGGACCCACATTGAAGCGGATCCTTCTCCTTCTTCAAGATAAGCGAAATCAATGTCTGCGACATTGTCGGAGGAAGGGTCCCTCTCTCCTTTGCCTCATTAAAGGTTCTTAGCAGGAGCGGTCTCAGTAGCTCCGAGAACTTCTTGTAAAATTCTACAGGGAAGCTGTCCGGACCCGGGGCCTTGCCCGACTGCATGCTTGCCAGCCCCCTGACTACCTCCTCCAACTCAATTGGGGCTCCCAATCTCTCCACCCGCTCCACTTCCACTCTCGGGAACCTCAACCGGTCCATAAACTGCCTCATCCCTTCCCCCTCCCCAGGGAGTTCTGACTCATATAACTTCACGTAGAAATCCCTGAAGACATCATTGACCCTCTCTGGGCTCAGCACCATGTTGCCCTCCTTATCTTGCACTCCCCCAATCTCTCTAGCCGCCTCCCTCTTGTGTAGCTGGTGCACTAGCATCCTAATCGCCTTCCCCCCATACTTGCAGACTTCCCCTTTCACTGCGCCTCCGCCTTCCCCGTGGTCAGCAAGTCCACCTGAAGTTCCCGGTGTTCATTCAGCAGTCCCCCCTCTGGGGCCTCCGCGTATCTCCTGTCTGCCTGGAGTATCTCTCCCACCAGCCTCTCCCTCTCCGCCCTCTCCTTCTTCTCTCTGTGGGACCTGATGGAGATTAACTCTCCCCTAATGACCGCCTTTAAAGCTTCCCACACCACTGCCACCGTTACTTCCCCTGTGTCATTCGCTCCCACATAGTTCTCAATGCTCCTCCCTATCCGCCCACACACCTCCTCATCCACCAGCAGCCCCACATCCAGTCTCCAGAGAGGGCACTGACCCCGCTCCGCCCCCAGTCGCAGGTCCACCCAGTGCGGGGCATGGTCCGAGACCGCAATGGTCGAGTATTCAACACCCTCCACCCTCGGGATCAGCGCCCTACTCAACACAAAGAAGTCTATCCGTGAATAGACTTTATGGAAGTGGGAGAAAAAGGAGAACTCCTTCGCCCTTGGCCGCGCAAACCTCCACGGGTCCACACCCCCCATCTGGCCCATGAACTCCCACAGCGCCCTGGCCGCCGCCGGCCTCTTTCCCGGCCTGGACTTGGAACGGTCCAAAATCGGGTCCAAGACCGTTTTAAAGTCCCCTCCCATAATCAGGTTACTTTACTCCAAGTCCGGGATCCTACCCAACACACGCCTCATGAAGTCCGCATCGTCCCAGTTCGGGGCATACACATTCACTAGCACCACCCGGGCCCCCTGCAGCTTGCCACTCACCATTATGGACCTGTCCCCCTTGTCCGCCACGATACTCCCCGCCTCAAATACCACTTGTTTACTAACCAAAATTGCCACCCCTATGTTCTTTGAGTCTAACCCCGAGTGAAACAACTGTCCCACCCATCCTTTCCTTAGCCTCGTCTGGTCCGCGAGCTTTAAGTGCGTCTCTTGCAACATGGCCACGTCCGCCTTCAACCCCTTTAAATGCGAAAACACGCGGGACCTCTTGACCGGCCCATTTAGGCCCCTACAGCTCCACGGGATCAGCCTGGCCGGGGGGTTGGCCACCCCCCCACCAATCCTGCTGACTAACCATCTCCCTTTTTCGGCCAGCCACGTGCCCCCGCCTCCCGATTCCAGTCCTCCCCTCGGCAGCCCCCCAGCCCGACTCTCCATCTATTCCCCTCACCTGGCTCCCCTTCAGTCAGCACAGCAGCACCCCTTCCCCCCCCCCCCCACTCCCCCTCCCCCCCACTCCCCCCACCCCCCACCAAGCATCCTGATTTCCCCCCCACTATACTTCCATGAGTCAGCTCACCCATGCTGACCCCGGCCGCTCCCGCCCCTATATGCCGACCCTAAACATGTTGCCTCCTTCGGGCCACCCAACCCCCCCTCCCCCACAGAGTAGAGGGGCAAGCGCCAACCGGGACCTTCCCGTGCGCCAGATAACCTGTAATGAACGACCATGCCTCATCCGGCGTATCAAAGTAATGGTGCCTGTCCAGGTATGTTACCCAGAGTCTCGCCGGATGAAGGAGCCCAAACTTCACCCCTTTGCTGTGGAGGACCGCCTTAGCCCGGTTGAACCCCGCACGCCTCCTCGCCAACTCAGCTCCCAAGTCCTGATGGATGCAGATCTCGCCGTTCTCCCACTTACTGCTCCGCTCTTTCTTTGCCCACCGCAGGACTCGCTCCCGGTCTGTCAAACAATGAAACCGTATCACCATTGCCCTCGGTGGCTCGTTCACCCTCAGCTTTCTGGCGAGGAGCCTGTGCGCCCCATCCAGCTCCGAGGGCCGCGGGAAGGCCCCCGCGCCTATCAGCGTCTCCAACAACGTGGTCATGTACATGTTCGCGTCCGCCCCCTCCGCTCCTTTGGGAAGGCCCAGGATCCGCAGATTATGGCTCCGAGACCTGTACTCAAGGTCATCTAGCCTCTCTTGCCATCTCTTATGTAGCGCCTCGTGCACCTCCAGCTTCACCGCCAGGCCCAGGATCTCGTTCTCATTCTCCGCCACCCTCCTCCTCACCTCCTTGATCTCCTTCTCCTGTGCCTTCTGGGCCACCACAATCTTCTCCATGGAGGCCAACATCTCCGTTTTAAGCTCCATAAAGCAGCTTTTTAAGAATTCTTGTTGTTCTTTGGCCCACTGGGCCCACACCTCCCGATCTTCTCCTGCCGCCATTTTGTCTTCCCGGACCTTCTCTACCTTCTTCCCCGCGTTTACGCGTCTGCCGGTCCCTCTCCTCATTCTCTCCATGCAGCACCGGGGGGATCCTCTCCTGCGCCCGTTCCCACCGGTCTCAGCCTCCAAATGCCGCCGCCGTCCCGTTCAGTGGCCCGAAATACCGACCTCAGCGGGAACTGCCGTGAACGCGCGACCTAGCAGGTCATGGCCGCCGCCGGAAGTCAAGCCCAGCCATTATTGACAACATTAGACACCAAGCCAACTGAAGAGATGCTGAGAGAGGTTTTCAAAAACTTGCTCAAAGCAAGATGCTTTAAGAAATGTCTTAAAGGAGAAGAAGAAAGATGTAGACATGCAGAGAGGTTTAGGAAAGGCATTCCAGAGTCTAATCTCTGGAGCCAGGCAGCTGAAAACATAGCCACAAAAGCGAGGCAGTGATGAAATTGGAGCATCTCAAGAATCTACAATTGGAGGAACACAAAGATACAACTTCAATAAATCATACCATTGAATATGTTTTCTTCATGTGCTTCCAGCAGTTCTTGGATGGCGTATCGGGCTGGAGTTAGTTATCGGGAATGGGAAGGGTAAAACCATGGAGGGATTTGAACTCGAGGATGAGAATTTTAAAATTAAACCAGGACCATTGTAGATCAGAAACGGCAAGTCTGATGAGTGAACTGAACTTGGTGCAAGTTAGGATCCAGGCAGCAGAGCTTTGGAGGAGTTCAAGTTTATGGAGGTTGGAATATGGGAGGTTGGCAAGGAGGGGACATTAGAAATAGGAGCAGAAGTAGGCCAGCTGACCCTTTGAGCCTGCTCTGCCATTCAATAAAGACCAAATGGCTGATCTGATCATAGCCTTAACTCCACTTTCCTACTTGCACCTATCTGCAGCACCCTCCACCCACCCCCAATACTCTTTGTCATCCTTGTAGATCAAACATTCTCTAACTCAGCCTTGAATATATTCAATGACCCAGCCTCGCCGCCTTCACTGCGTCCTGGGCAGTGAATTCCAACTACCTGAAAGAAGAAATTTCTCCTCATCTCCATCTTAAATGTGAGGTCCCTTATTCAAAACAATAGCCCCTAATTCCAGATCCCCCCCCCCCCCCCCCCACCCCCTGCCTGCATAAGGGGAAACATCCTCTCAGCATCTATCCTGTCAAAGCCCCTCATAATCTTATACACTTTAGTACGATCAGCTCTCATTCTTCTAAACTCCAATGGCTCAACTTGGTCAATCTTTCTTCTTAAGGTAACGCTTTCATCCCAGGAATCAATTTAGTGAACCTTCTCTGAACTGCCTCCAATGCAAGTGTAGCCCTCCTTAAACAAGGAGACCAAAGCTAGAAACAGTACTCCAGGCATGGTCTCACCAACACTGTACAGTTGTAAACAGACTTCCCTATTTTTATACTCCATTCCCCATGCAATAAAAGCCAGCATTCCATTTGCCTTCCTTATTACTCATTGTACCTGCATGCCAATGTTTTGTTATTCCTGTACTAGGACACTCAGAATCTTCTGTACCACAACATCCCGCGGTTTCTCTCCATTTAAAGAATATTCCACTTTTCTATTTTTCCCACCAAAGTTGACAACCTCAGATTTTCCCAAATCATTCTTCATCAGCCATTTTTTTGCATACTCCCTTTAACTATCTATATTCCTCTGGAGGATCCTTTGTGTCCTCCAGACAACTTGCCTTCCTACCCATCTTTGTATCATCAGCAAATTTGGCAAATTTGACACTTGGTCCCTTCATTCAACTGATTGATATAGATTGTAAATAGTTACGGTTCCAGCTCTGATCCCTGTGACAGTCCACTGGTTATAGTTTTCCAACCTGAAAATGGCCTATTTATCCCAATTTTCTGGTAGTTAGCCAATCATCTGCCCATGCAGAATATCATTCCCAACACCATGAGCTCTAATTTTGTGTGCTCTTACCACCTTAGTGATGCTTCAATGGCAAATGCCATTGACAAATGGCAGGAAGAAAGAATCCCGCTGCCAATGAACGGCGTGCTGCCGGGAAACACATGGCTAGAAGACCAGAGAATCCTTTCACAAACCATGATGACTCAGCCGATTATGTTAAGATTTGCTAAATATCCTGCGATCACTTCCTTAATAATAAATTTCAGCAATTCCCACTGATAGGTGTTAACCTGATCTATTGTTTCATTGTCATTCTTGAAAGGAGGTGTCATATTTACACTATACAAACATATGAATTAGGAACAGACGTAGGACATTCGGCCCCTTGAGCCTGCTCTGTCATTCCATAAGATTATGGCTGACCTGACTGTAACATCAAACCCACATTCCTGCCTAACCCCAGATAACCTTTCACCGTCTCGCTAATCAAGAATATATCTCGCTCTGCCTTAAAAATATTCAAAGATTCTGCTTTCACTCAAAAGGAGGCCATTCAGCCCACCGGGCCTGCACGACCCTCCAAAAAAGCACGTGACCTAAGGCAGCACGGTGGCGCAGTGGATTAGCCCTGCTGCCTCACGGCGCCGAGGTCCCAGGTCTGATCCTGGCTCTGGGTCACTGTCCGTGTGGAGTTTGCACATTCGCACCGTGTTTACGTGGGTTTCGCCCCCACAATCCAAAGATGTGCAGGGTAGGTGGATTGGCCACGCTAAATTGCTCCTTAATTGGAAAAAATTAATTGGGCACTCTAAATTTATTTATTTTTAAAGCACCTGACCTAGCCCCACACCCGTAACCCAATAACTCAACCAAACATTTTAGAGTACGAAGTCTTACAACACCAGGTTAAAGTCCAACAGGTTTGTTTCGATGTCACTAGCTTTCAGAGCGCTGCTCCTTCCTGAGGAAGGAGCAGCGCTCTGAAAGCTAGTGACATCGAAACAAACCTGTTGGACTTTAACCTGGCGTTGTAAGACTTCGTACTGTGCTCACCCCAGTCCAACGCCGGCATCTCCACAAACATTTCAGACACTATGGGGCAATTTATCATGTCCAACCCATGGGGCAGCATGGTAGCACAGTGGTTTGCACAGTTGCTTCACAGCTCCAGGGTCCAAGGTTCGATTCCCGACATTGGGTAACTGTCTACGTGGAGTTTGCACATCCTCCCCGTGTGTGCGTGGGTTTCCTCCGGGTGCTCCTGTTTCCTCCCACAGCCTAAAGATGTGTAGGTTAGGTAGATTGGCCATGATAAATCGCCCTTAGTGACCAAAAAGGTGAGGTGGGGTTACTGGGTTACGGGGATAGAGTGGAGGTAGGGTGCTCTCTCCAAAGGCTGATGCAGGCCCAATGGGCCGAATGGCCTCCTTCTGCACTGTAGATTCTATGATCCTATGAACCCACCTTACCTGCACATCTTTCGATTGTGGGAGGAAACCAGAGCACCCGGAGGAAACCCACGCAGACACGGCGAAAATGTGCAAACTCCACACGGATGGTCACCGAAGGTTGGAATTGAACCTGGGGACCTGGCGCTGTGAGACAGAAGTGCTAACCACTGTGCCATCCTGCCATTTCCACTGCCTTTTGAGGTCGAGAGTTTTTATTCAAGCTGGGAACAATTTTAAAACAAACTGATAATTCTAATGAGATTTCAAAATATGTCGGATTTTTGTGAACTTGTGTCACTACAACCACTCTGAAAGTTTTATTGATGAAATTCAAAAATAGAAATGATTTGCATTAAATTATTTAATCACTGAAATTACACATATAATTGAGTAACTAACATTTATTTTTTTTCACAAAGAAACCCCATTGCACTCTTCCCACATGCCCTGTTCATTCCAATCTTTGTCATTTTGTCTAAATGCAATTTGAAATCTTATTGCTGTCGGTACAAAACGTTTAGTGATCTCTCGCGTCTACTCTTTCAGCCAGTGAGGTTTTCGAATCAATAACCAATGATCCAGCCAACCTAACCTAACCTGCCTGACTTGGAATTGGGAAGATAATTTTCCACTTTACCTTTATATTTGGTCATCAGGCCCTGTAATTTAAAAACAAAATGGGATAACCTACATCTCTGGTGTTCTTAATGTCATGATAGGGAGATATTAGAACTTGAGCCCAGAAATGGGATCCAAGATATATCAAGCAATTTAGGGGTTGACCAGACTGAGGGAAAAGACAGCTAGCAGCAGGGTCAGAGGAATACACCCTCAGCCTGAGTTGCCTTGTCCCATTCAGACTTAACCTCATTAGTGGGAATACACAGGATTCCCCTGTACAGCCTGCATGATCCACTCAAGATCCATTGCCCTTCGGGACAACATTGTTTGATAAGCCATTAGCCTATCACAGAGTCTGATGACCTATTTGTCCATCAATGGAAGGTTAGTTGCATATGAATGCCATAGCTCTGTTCTTTTGTATAAACAGGAGTGGGAAACCAGACAGCCCAGATAATGATAATGGATTCAAGTCTGGTCACCTCAGGGGAAAACCTTTGTTTGAGGGGCTGGGTGGAGCTTAGAAAGAAAGAGAGAAGAAATGTTATTTTGAACAGTTGCAGATAGAAGGCTGTGAAAATGGACCAGAGAGATCATGAAAGTTGACACCAAGTCAGGCTTTGGAAAAGGGTTCTGAACAACTGCCCCTAACAAAAGAAAAATGGCTTTGTCAATACAAGTATTACCTTGACCTGGCTGTGTAAGCGGCATGAGAGCAGTATGGTTATTATGAATGATATTTAACAGGAACTGGTTAGGGGCAGCTTTGTGGTGCATCTGGCATTTTATCATGGAGGAGTAGCCCAGAGCCACATGTAGAGGTTTCCAGCTCCATGTGGGCAGCCTCTAAGCAGTGAGGGGGCTATTGCAGCTGTAGGCTGCATAGCCCACGGTGGCAATGAGGGGGGAGGGGGAGGGGGGAGGGGGGGCGGTCACCACCAGGAACATCAGTGATTCAAACAATATCCAACTTGGACACTCTGAAGTTTTCATTAATACCCACATCGCTGATGGCGCCTTCATATTAAGATGATCTGATCTGTCAATCCCTGACCTAACTCAGCAGCGCAAACCTCTCCATATGGGGCTTCCAAGGCTCCAGAGCTGCCGAGCCTCAAATTGGGCATGCGGAATTGTGAGCCCACACGCCACTCTTAATAGGATGCCGAGCATGGAGCCAATCAACTAAAAGAACACCGTGGGAAGATCACTCAGTCACTCTCGCTTTCGGAAGGTGTGGGCTCGGGACCCCCATTTGGTCCTGACGCAAGGCCCAGAAGGCCTTGGCAAAGTTCCGCCCAGAATTTCAGTTTGATAACCTATTGTCAGACTGGAAAAATTTGAAGAAATAACAAGGTGTTAAGCAAGTACAGAAGGAGGGAAGAAGGAGGGAGGCAGAAGAATGAAAGAGAAGGTATGTGATCGGGTGGAAGGCAAGAGAGATTAAATGGTAAAAGGCAAAGAGGCAAGAAAAGTTGTTGACGGTGATTGAGGAGTGTAGGAGAGGAGTGCAATCCATTTGGAAAGTTCCGCGAAAAGATAATGGAACAACAATCATCACAACGACATTGATGTCAATTGAGCAGCACAGTAACATAGTGGTTAGCACAGTTGCTTCACAGCTCCAGGGCCCCAGGTTTGATTCCCGGCTTGGGTAACTATCTGTGTGGAGTCTGCATGTTCTCCCCGTGTCTGCGTGGGTTTCCTCCGGGTGCTCGAATTTCCTCCCACAATCCAAAGATGTGCAGGTTAGGTGGATTGGCCATGTTAAATTGCCCCTTAGTGTCCAAAAAGGTTAGGTGGGGTTACTGGGTTATGGGGATAGGGTGGAGGCGTAGGCTTAAGTAGGGTGCTCTTTCCAAGGGCCAGTTCAGACTCAATGGGCCGAATGGCTTCCTTCTGCACTGTAAATTCTATGATTCTATGATTTTAAATCCCCACATTCAAACTATAGCCAAATTTTCAGATGAATTCATAAGGTCCTGACATGTTCCGAACCACTATGAATAATTCACCTTTAGAACTTAGCAAGTCAACAGTAAAATGATACACTCACTAAGACATGCTTTTTGGCATCTTACTGCACAGAGATATGCCCCTAATTACCCTTTTTAAAGTAAGCAGCATATTCAAACCCCTATAAATGGGAACCGATAAAATCGACTTTGAAATGCTTGATTTGAAAGGTTAGAAAGTGCCTGAAGAGATACTGTGGCATAAATTTGAAGTGATGCACCGTAACATGAAACAAATCAGATGCACTGGAAAATTTGCAGACAAGCCAACCAAGGATAGTAAAACTTCAAGTAAGACCGGTCAGCTGACAGAGATTCTGCAATAGAAAGCTGGGATTCACCCTGTTTCAGTCCAGTGAGAAACATCTGGCAGTGCCTGAGGATAAATCATTCAAAACCTACCCACAAAATCAAGAAAAATAAACAGCTGGAGCTTGTTGGAAAGCCGAATGAAACGCCCTAACAAACACACGCCAAGGTTATTCACTGAAACAAAAACAGAAAATACTGAACAATCTCAGCAAGTCTGGCAGCATCTGTGGAGAGAGAAGGGAGCTAATGTTTGTAGTCTCGATGACTCTTTGTCAAAGTTGGAGAGAACTGCAAATAGGGTCAGATTTATACCGTTGTGGGTGGCGGGTGACATGGAGCGGTGGGGCTGGATAGGGGGCAAGCGGTAGATGTAGATTGACAGGAATGTTGTAGACAGAAAGACAAGGACAATGTAAATGGTTGTGATAATGACTAAGCAGGGTGCTGATAGTGGCACATTCAGTGGCAGAACAAAGGTGAGCAGTGAGTCAAAGGACAACTAAGAACAGGGAACAGATGGCCCAAGTGGGATGGGGTGGAGAAGGGGGACAATGGTGAGGGAAGAATAGATCAATGGAAGAATGAAAATAAATTGATGGAAATAAAAATGGGGTGAAGGTGGAGGAGAGAGTTCACAGTCTGAAGTTGTTGAACTCAATGTGAAGTCCGGAAGGCTGTAATGTGCCTAATCGGAAGAGAAGGTGCTGTTCCTCCAGTTTGCGTTGGACTTCGCTGGAACATTGCAGCTGGCCAAAGATGGATATGTGGACATGAGACCAGGATGGTGAGCTGAAGTTGCAAGTGACAGGTCTGGCTCCTGCTCGTGGACGGACTGAAGGTGTTCTGCAAAGTGGTCACCCAGTCTGAGTTCATTCTCTCCGATGTAGAGCAGACCAGCAAATGCAACAGACCAGATTGAAGGAGGTGCACGTGAAGCACTGCCTCACTTGAAAAGAATGTTTAGACCCTTGGATGGTGAGTAGGGAGTAGGTAAAGGGGCAGGTGTTTCACCTTCTGCAATTGCATGGGAAAGTGCCCTGGAAAGAGGGTGAGGTGTTGGGGGTGATGGAGGAGTGGACCAGAGTATCCCGGAGGGGATGGTCCCTGCAGAATGCTGACAGGGGGAGTGAGGGGAAGGTGAGTTTGGCAGTGGCATCATGTTGGAGTTGTGTTTGAGTGTGGGGTGAAAAGGGAGGTGAAGGGGGACTCTTTCCTCGTTCTGGCAAGGAGGAGAAGGGGTAACAGCAGAGGTGTGGGAGATGGTTCGGACATGTTGGGAGCCCTGTCAACCATAGTGGGTGGGAAACCACATTAAGGAAGAATGAAGACATGTCAGTAGCACCATTTTGGAAAGTGGCATCATCGGAACAGACATGACGGAGGCACAGGAACTGGGAGAATGGAATGGAGTCCTGACAGGATGTGGGGTTTGAAGAGCTGTAGTTGAGGGAGCTATGGGAGTTGGTGGGCTTTTAATGGATATTAGTGGACAGTCTATCCCCAGAAATGGAGATAGAGAGGTCAAGAAAGGGAAGGAATGTGTCAGAGATGGACCACGAAGGTGATGTACCACAATTAGCACCCTTCTTAGTCATTATCTCCACATTCCCATTGTCTCTCTGTCCACAACATCTTTGTCAATCTCCACTTATTGCTGGCCCTCTATCCAGCCCCATTTCTCCACGTAGCATCCCCCCTACCCACGGCCACCCCCCGCTCTCCACAACAGAGTATAAATCTGATCCTATTTCCAGTTCTCTCTAGCTTTGACAAAGAGTTATCCAGACTTTGTGGTGATTGTATATCTGTGTAGATGCAATACAACTGAGCAAGCACTAGACGGAGCACGGGAGAGGTACATATACACACGAACAGGAAGTCAAGACACACTTCACAGGAACGGGAGCTGGTAGCAAGACACAGACAGGCAGCTCAAATGTAACTTAAAGTTAAGCACTGAAGAGAAACCAAACTCACAATAAAGCATCTACTTCAACTTCAAGACTATGACTATTATTAAGACACAAGGAATAACACATGGTACCAGGACCAGCTTCAGAAAGCTTACGATAAGGTTACACGAGCTGCAGACACAAAAAGACCAAAATGGCAAGGAAAACTCCTACCGGACATTCGACATGGGAAGACTTCTCTAATTCGATGATATCTGTTGGAACCCCATCTCAGCTGAACACAACCGGTAATTTAAGTAATGACTGGAAAAGATTTAAACAAATGTTCGATATATATCAAAGCTAATGATTTAAAAGCAGCCTCAGAAGAAATGAAAATAGTTCTGCTCATTGCAGGACATGAAGCTGGAGAAATATATAATTGCTTTAAATACTTGAAAGGTGAAGGCAGCACCAAATTAAAAGTAATACTAAAAAAAAGTGAAGAGCACGTATGGAATTTGAACAGTACTGTATGCTCAGAGACCAAATTGCACAGGGAATGAGTGATGCAAAACTCACACAATCACTACCAGAACAGAAAGGATTCAGTCTAGAAATCACAAGTGAAAAATCCATATCGAAAAGAAAAAGTAACTTGAACTTCTTGCAAAGAAAAATCGCTCAAATCCACTGAAAAATGGCACACATTTTACAGAATCCGGGGAACAAAAACCGAAAATCTGCATCTAATCATGCGCAGGAAACAGAAGCCACGCATGCGCAGTTAAAATCAGCAGTTTTGTCTTCTGCTCATGCGCAAGCCGCGCATGCGCAGTGTACAAAATGCATGCGCAATCAAGCCCCACGCATGATGTCTCGAACGTCATGACGTCGGAGGTCCCGGACCACGCCCACTTAAAAGGGAAATGCCCGAAAATTGAAAACAAGAAACTTAAAGCTGTAAAACCGAATTTTCTTACCTCAAAAGACAGAACAATGCCTGAACATTTACCAGCAGTGGAAGATAACTTTCACAACACCCTGGAACAAGCACCACCCAAAGTGAAGAGAACGATAACAAATGCGAAACAAAAAAAGATGAAGAGAACGAAAACACATCCGAAACAAAAAAAGATGATTAGTTTTTCGAACAATACTACCCAGACATGGCTGAATTATTTGGATATGCTGATCACAGCATCAGCAACACGGTTGCAAAGCTCAACACAACTCTACTCATGGTAGATGAATCCAATACCATGATGCCATGGCAGATGGTCGAGATATTGGATGACAGCAATACCCAAGAAGAAGACGATACCAAGAACGACTCCGTTGAGAGAGCAGATTGACTCCACAGAGAGAACACTGCATGACTCCACAGAGAGAGCGATGAAAGACTCCACAGAGGAAGCGATGCAAGCCTCCACGGACAGCCCGTTGACAGACTCAAAAATGGAAGCAAACAAACACTCCATTGCGAATGCCATGCATGAGCAAGACCATGAAGGTCAACAAACCATATCTGAGCAACCACAAGCAGACTATGAAAGTCTACCAAGCTCACATAATCAAGAAGAAGACAATGTAAGTCTACCCACTGCATGCGAAAACAGTGACAATTTGATCACACTTGACATACAGGAGGTGCAGGATCACAGCGAGACTGACAGATCTCAGCTCGTCTGTACAGAAGCACAGAGTACGGCTACCAAGAGTCCAGAGAGACCGCAACAAAATGAAATCGTGAAGATCTTGACTCCAGAAGAGGAGCACCAAGATTCACAAGAGAATGAAATCTTGAAGATTTTGACTCCGGAAGAGGAGCACCAATACCAACAAGAAAATGAAATCGGGAAGATTTTGACTCCAGAAGAGGAGCACCAACAAAGCAAAGAAGAGGAATCAAATCCACCACAAATGACTGATGTCACCAACATCAATGCAACATCAGACCATTCTCGAGACTAAACGCTCAAGGTAGCAGATACCACAAAGGACACTCGCACCAATTATGCAAATTATCCACACGGAACACTCATTGAACGCAACAAGAACAACAAAAACCACAAGAAGCACAGCAGAAATGAGAATAACAACAGCAAGAACAAAAACAACATGAAGCGCAACAATAACAAAAAAAACCGCAAGCACTGCAGAAACAAGAACAAAAACAGCAACAACAAAAACTGCAAGCACAACAAAAACAGCAAGAAGCATAACAAAGACAACAACAAGCACGACAAGAACAATGACGAAAACAACAAAAACAGAAACAACAAGCGCAACAAGAAAAACGACAAGAACGACAAAAACAACAAAAACAGAAACAAGAATGACAACAAAAACAGCAAAGACAGATATGACAAAAACAGCAACAAGAACGACAATGAAAACAACAAATGCAGAAATGACAGAAACAACAACAATGAAACAACAACCTGTACAAAATGGTACAACTCTGCACATGAAGGACAATGCCACAGCACACTGCAAAACAATGACGAGTCTACAAACATGCCATGGCATGACAACGAATCTCACGAATTCACATTTGCTCCACAACAAGCAAGCACACCAGCTTTCAAGGCAGATGACACACTAAATCGATACCACAAGCACAGAGAAAAGTCCATGTCAGTCAACATCAGTGGTTCGACCATTCAAACACCTCGGGATGACTTGTTGGTTACTTAAAAATCAAGAACACCGACAACATTCCGAACGGAGTTGCAATATCAATATCACCACGTCAACAACGAAAAAGAAAAAACTCAACTAACAAATTCATCAAGTTTGGACTCATAAATGTTTTTATTAAGATTGGACTCATAAATCTTAATTGGCTTTGTAAACTATCCAATATCATCATCACTTGTACAGATACACATATCATAAGTAATCTAACTGTTTTTGTACAATTTTCTTTAACACTGTACAGAAAATATGGAAAGAAAAAAGGGGGGATGTGGTGATTGTATATCTGTGTAGATGCAATACAACTGAGCAAGCACGAGAGGGAGCACGGGAGAGGTACATATACACATGAGCAGGAAGTCAAGACACACTTCACAGGAACGGGAGCTGGTAGCAAGACACAGACAGGCAGCTCAAATGTAACTTAAAGTTAAGCACTGAAGATAAACCAAACTCACAATAAAGCATCTACTTCAACTTCAAGACTACGAGTGTTATTAAGACACAAGGAACAACACAGACTTGAAATGTTAGCTCCCTTCTCTCTCCACAGAAGCTGTCAGACCTTCTGGCATTGTCTAGTATTTTCTGTTTTTGTTTCAGATTCCAGCATCCTCAGTAATTTGCTTTTATCATTCACCGAAATCTGAGTGATGGAATGCATGCTTATGCAATTTCAGATGATGTAGTGTATCTTCCTCAACACATCCAGCAAAACAATCAATACAAAACCAAAGCTGCTCCACGTATCAATGCAAGCTTGAGAAGCTGACATTCGTGTGCACTTGCACAGAACGGGGACCAAAGGAGGCAGTGCGAGTGCGAGGATTGAGGATTGTGTCATCTGGATCTGCCAAAAATATCAGTGGAATCCATTCCTTAAGATTATTCACCTGAGGACATCTTACCTTCATCCAGAATCAAATTTAAATGAGCGCTTAATTAATGTCCCCCCCCAATGAATAATTCTCTAGGATCCAAACAATTCTTCTTATGGTGATATGTGCATGCATGTGGGTAGTACTGTAACTCAGACAGTGTTTGAACCCTGAGGTTTAACTGATATTGAAAATTAATAATTCATGTGGGTGGTGGGGGAGGGTCGGCATGGGAGCGTATGGAGGCGGCTTCATGCAAGGGCACCAGTTTGGGGGCGTCGCTAACTGCGCCTCTGCCGTTCCCGCTGGCACGGTACTCCACCAGCCCCATGGTGGTGGCGGCCCTGAGAGTCTGGGGGTAATGGAGGAGACATGTGGGAGCAGAGGGAGCATCGGTCTGTAATAATCACCCAATCTGTAATAATCACCAGTTTGCCCCGGGAAGTATGGATGGGGGGTTCCGGATATGGCGGAGAACAGGGATTGAGAGGATGGGGGATATATTTATAGAGGGGAGCTTTCCGAGTATGAGGGCGCTGGAGGAGAAGTTTGGGTTGGCGAGGGGAAACAAATTCAGGTATCTGCAGGTACGGGACTTCCTACGTAAACAGATGTCAACCTTCCCGCTCCTACCGCTAAGGGGGATTGAGGGTAATTTCCAGAGGGTGGGTAGGAAAAGGGAGCATCTCTGACATTTATAAGGAACTTATGGGGTCAGAGGAGATGCAGACCGAGGAGCTGAAGTGCAAGTGGGAGGAGGAGCTGGGAGGAGAGATAGAGGACGGTCTATGGGTGGATGCATTGAGTAGAGTCAACGCGTCTGCAACATGTGCCAGGCTCAGCCTGATACAATTTAAGGTCGTTCACCGGGCTCACATGACAGTGGCCCGGATGAGCAGATTCTTTGGGGTGGAAGACAGGTGTGCAAAATGTGCAGGAAGGCCAGTGAACCATGTCCACATGTTCTGGGCATGTCCGAAACTTAGGGGATTTTGGCAGGGGTTTGCAGATGTCATGTCCACGGTGTTAAAAACAAGGGTGGAGCTGAGTCCAGAGGTGGTGATTTTCGGGGTGTCGGAAGACCCGGGAATCCAGGAGGAGAAAGAGACAGACGGTCTCACCTTTGCTTCCCTGGTAGCCGGAAGACGGATACTATTAGCTTGAAGGGACTCAAAGCCCCCGAAGTTGGTGACCTGGCTATCGGACATGGCTAGCTTTCTCTGTTTGGAGAAAATCAAGTTCGCCTTGAGAGGGTCACTGTTAGGGTTCGCCCGGAGGTGGCAACCGTTCGTCGACTTCTTCGCGGAAAATTAATCGTCAGCGGGCGGGGGGGGGGGAGGGGGGGGGGGGGGGCAGTTTAGCTTAGAGTAGGGAGTTAATAAAGATGGGACCTGTAAGGGAGGGAGACAGCTTTTGCGCTATGTTTATAGTTTCATGTATATTATTTATTGTTATAATACCAAACAATACCTCAATAAAATGTTTATTAAAAAAATTAATTAATAATTCATGATATGAGCTTTTTATAATTTTACCTTCTTTTTCGTTATAAGGGGCTGATCTTTCTTCCTCTTGTGACTGCTTCCATTCATCACATTTCAGTTCATTTTTATTTGTGGGATATTATACGGTGCTTGCAAAGATGCACATTGAGACTCTAACAAAGCGACTAGTTGCAATAATAAAGATTATTATATATTATTATTATAATGGGAGCAGATCATTGTTCTTTAGCAGGTGCCTTAAATTGAGTCATTGGACCCTGAATATAGGTACAGATTGGTACAGGCACAGTACATGATCCATGAAGACGTTTAAGTGGGCAGTGGGTTGCCTCAAGCAATAGTTGATCCTGAGCCTCATCCGGCTTTGGTGAATGTGGACAGTGTCTCTTATGTTTCGATGTGGGTGTGAAATGGAATAGTGCTTTAAAGTGTAATTCTCCCAGCTTGATTTTCATTCGGAAACTGCTCTAGCCCCTACGGGAAAACAATATAGAGCATGAGGAAGCTAAGATAGCCAGACATTGCAACCATATTGCTTGATTTTTTATCTCTCTCTCACTTTGTCTAGCTATAACAAAAACAATATTTTTGATCGAGTATTGAGCAGTTGAAGCATCGGTGGCCAGGATGACATCTGGATTATAAACACCCACTAAGGCTGAGAGCTTGTTCCTTTACATCCTTCCCCTAACAGTTCCATATGTAACATAGAACATAGAACATAGAAAATACAGCACAGAACAGGCCCTTCGGCCCACGATGTTGTGCCGAACCTTTGTCCTAGATTAATCATAGATTATCATTGAATTCACAGTGCAGAAGGAGGCCATTCGGCCCTTTGAGTCTGCACCGGCTCTTGGAAAGAGCACCCTACCCAAACTCAACACCTCCACCCAACACCAAGGGCAATTTGGACATTAAGGGCAATTTATCATTGGCCAATTCACCTAACCCGCACATCTTTGGACTGTGGGAGGAAACCGGAGCACCCGGAGGAAACCCACGCAGACACGGGGAGGACGTGCAGATTCCGCACAGACAGTGACCCAAGCCGGAATCGAACCTGGGACCCTGGAGCTGTGAAGCAATTGTGCTATCCACAATGCTACCGTGCTGCCCTTAAGAACAAATAAATCTACACTATATAATTTTACCGTAATCCATGTACCTATCCAATAGCTGCTTGAAGGTCCCTAATGTTTCCGACTCAACTACTTCCACAGGCAGTGCATTCCATGCCCCCACTACTCTCTGGGTAAAGAACCTACCTCTGATATCCCTCCTATATCTTCCACCTTTCACCTTAAATTTATGTCCCCTTGTAATGGTTTGTTCCACCCGGGGAAAAAGTCTCTGACTGTCTACTCTATCTATTCCCCTGATCATCTTATAAACCTCTATCAAGTCGCCCCTCATCCTTCTCCGTTCTAATGAGAAAAGGCCTAGCACCCTCAACCTTTCCTCGTAAGACCTACTCTCCATTCCAGGCAACATCCTGGTAAATCTTCTTTGCACCTTTTCCAAAGCTTCCACATCCTTCCTAAAATGAGGCGACCAGAACTGTACACAGTACTCCAAATGTGGCCTGACCAAAGTTTTGTACAGCTGCATCATCACCTCACGGCTCTTAAATTCAATCCCTCTGTTAATGAACGCGAGCACACCATAGGCCTTCTTCACAACTCTATCCACTTGAGTGGCAACTTTCAAAGATGTATGAACATAGACCCCAAGATCTCTCTGCTCCTCCACATTGCCAAGAACTCTACCGTTAACCCTGTATTCCGTATTCATATTTGTCCTTCCAAAATGGACAACCTCACACTTTTCAGGGTTAAACTCCATCTGCCACTTCTCAGCCCAGCTCTGCATCCTATCTATGTCTCTTTGCAGCCGACAACAGCCCTCCTTACTATCCACAACTCCACCAATCTTCGTATCATCTGCAAATTTACTGACCCACCCTTCAACTCCCTCATCCAAGTCATTAATGAAAATCACAAACAGCAGAGGACCCAGAACTGATCCCTGCGGTACGCCACTGGTAACTGGGATCCAGGCTGAATATTTGCCATCCACCACCACTCTCTGACTTCTATCGGTTAGCCAGTTCGTTATCCAACTGGCCAAATTTCCCACTATCCCATGCCTCCTTACTTTCTGCATAAGCCTACCATAGGGAACTTTATCAAATGCCTTACTAAAATCCATGTACACTACATCCACTGCTTTACCTTCATCCACATGCTTGGTCACCTCCTCAAAGAATTCAATAAGACTTGTAAAGCAAGACCTACCCCTCACAAATCCGTGCTGACTATCCCTAATCAAGCTGTGTCTTTCCAGATGCTCAGAAATCCTATCCTTCAGTACCTTTCCATTACTTTGCCTACCACCGAAGTAAGACTAACTGGCCTATAATTCCCAGGGTTATCCCTAGTTCCTTTTTTGAACAGGGGCACGACATTCGCCACTCTCCAATCCCCTGGTACCACCCCTGTTGACAGTGAGGACGAAAAGATCATTGCCAGCGGCTCTGCAATTTCATCTCTTGCTTCCCATAGAATCCTTGGATATATCCCGTCAGGCCCGGGGGACTTGTCTATCCTCAAGTTTTTCAGAATGCCCAACACATCTTCCTTCCTAACAAGTGTTTCCTCGAGCTTACCAATCTGTTTCACACTGTCCTCTCCAACAATATCGCCCTCTCATTTGTAAATACAGAAGAAAAGTACTCGTTCAAGACCTCTCCTATCTCTTCAGACTCAATACACAATCTCCCGCTACTGTCCTTGATCGGACCTACCCTCGCTCTAGTCATTCTCATATTTCTCACATATGTGTGAAAGGCCTTGAGGTTTTCCTTGATCCTACCCGCCAAAGATTGTTCATGCCCTCTCTTAGCTCTCCTAATCCCTTTCTTCAGTTCCCTCCTGGCTATCTTGTATCCCTCCAATGCCCTGTCTGAACCTTGTTTCCTCAGCCTTACATAAGTCACCTTTTTCCTCTTAACAAGACATTCAACCTCTCTTGTCAACCATGGTTCCCTCACTCGACCATCTCTTCCCTGCCTGACAGGGACATGCATATCAAGGACACGTAGCACCTGTTCCTTGAACAAGTTCCACATTTCACTTGTGTCCTTCCCTGCCAGCCTATGTTCCCAACTTATGCACTTCAATTCTTGTCTGACAACATCGTATTTACCCTTCCCCCAATTGTAAACCTTGCCCTGTTGCACGTACCTATCCCTCTCCATTACTAAAGTGAAAGTCACAGAATTGTGGTCACTATCTCCAAAATGCTCCCCCACTAACAAATCTATCACTTGCCCTGGTTCATTACCCAGTACTAAATCCAATATTGCCCCTCCTCTGGTCGGACAATCTACATACTGTGTTAGAAAAGCTTCCTGGACACACTGCACAAACACCACCCCATCCAAACTATTTGATCTAAAGAGTTTCCACTCAATATTTGGGAAGTTAAAGTCGCCCATGACTACTACCCTATGACTTCTGCACCTTTCCAAAATCTGTTTCCCAATCTGTTCCTCCACATCTCTGCTACTATTGGGGGGCCTATAGAAAACTCCTAACAAGGTGACTGCTCCTTTCCTATTTCTGACTTCAACCCATACTACCTCAATAGGGTGATACTTCTCGAGCTGCCTTTCTGCAGCTGTTATACTATCTCTAATTAATAATGCCACCCCCCCCCCCCCCCACCTCTTTTACCACCCTCCCTAATCTTATTGAAACATCTATAACCAGGGACCTCCAACAACCATTTCTGCCCCTCTTCTATCCAAGTTTCCGTGATGGCCACCACACCGTAGTCCCAAGTACCGATCCATGCCTTAAGTTCACCCACCTTATTCCTGATGCTTCTTGCGTTGAAGTATACACACTTCAACCCATCTCCGTGCCTGCAAGTACTCTCCTTTGTCAGTGTTCCCTTCCCCACTGCCTCATTACACGCTTTGGCGTCCTGAATATCGGCTACCTTTGTTGCTGGGCTACAAATCCGGTTCCCATTCCCCTGCCAAATTAGTTTAAACCCTCCCGAAGAGTACTAGAAAACCTCCCTCCCAGGATATTGGTGCCCCTCTGGTTCAGATGCAACCCGTCCTGCTTGTACAGGTCCCACCTTCCCCAGAATGCACTCCAATTATCCAAATACCTGAAGCCCTCCCTCCTACACCATTCCTGCAGCCACGTGTTCAACTGCACTCTCTCCCTATTCCTAGCCTCGCTATCACGTGGCACCGGCAACAAACCAGAGATGACACTCTGTCTGTCCTGGCTTTTAACTTCCAGCCTAACTCCCTAAACTTGTTTATTACCTCCACACCCCTTTTCCTACCTATGTCGTTGGTACCAATGTGCACCACGACTTCTGGCTGCTCCCCCTCCCCCTTAAGGATCCTGAAGACACGATCTGAGACATCCCTGGCCCTGGCACCCGGGAGGCAACATACCTTCCGGGAGTCTCGCTCGCGACCACAGAATCTCCTATCTATTCCCCTAAACATTGAATCTCCTACAACTATTGCCTTTCTATTCTCCCCCCTTCCCTTCTGAGCCCCAGAGCCAGACTCAGTGCCAGAGACCTGGCCGCTAGGGCCTTCCCCCAGTAGGTCATCCCCCCCAACAGCATCCAAAACGGTATACTTGTTTTGAAGGGGAACGGCCACGAGGGATCCCTGCACTGTCTGCCTGTTTGTTTTTTTCCCCCTGACTGTAACCCAGGTATTCTTGTCCTGTGCCTTGGGTGTGGTTACCTCCCTGTAACTCTTCTCAATCACCCCCTCTGCCTCCCGGATGATCCGAAGTTCATCCAGCTTCAGCTCCAGTTCCCTAACACGGTCTTTGAGGAGCTGAAGTTGGGTGCACTTCCCGCAGGTATAGTCAGCGGGGACACCGGTGGTATCCCTCACCACCCACATCCTACAGGAGGAGCATGTAACTGGCCTAGCCTCCACCCCCTCTTACCTGACAGAATATAGCTGCCCTGTGGACTAACTAACATTCCGCACTGGTACTTTCTGCTCTTCTGTTCTTGGCTGAGCAGAGGCATTTCTTCATTATAATCTCCTCTTGGACACATAAGCACATCACCACGGTGACACATTTTTTCACTGACCACTGCGATAACTCACCATTACAGACAGATGACCCTCCCACCCCAGACAAAACTCATCACTAAAGTATTTGAATAGCAAGAACGTCAACCTTCTAAGTATCTATTTCTTACTCCAATTACATGTACATTTTTTATTTTTTTCGTGCACAGGACATGCATACCAAGTCATGCATCCAGCACTGTTTGTACCAACCACTTTCACAACAGGCTGTAAGGTGACTTTAAAGATATTGCTTATGCTTGTATAATTTGAAAGGCTTTTGGAACTGTTGTTGCATTTATAATAAAATGGATTCATTCCAATGGTATCTCAGAGAATTTTATGTTCTTTCTATCCTGCTGCAAAAACAATGAGGCTGAATCACATTAATATTTAATTGCAGGAAAACTTTCAAATCAAATTGAAATTAGATTTGGCACAGGAGCCTAATTGTCTGTTTCAGCTGTGTTGTTTGTTCGGAAGTTGGAATTAAATGAAAAGTAAAGAATTGAATTTAAAACAAAACTGAGAAGGATTTAGCTGCACCAAGGATTTGTGAGATGCAGGTTAGCCTAGTAGCAGGGTGAATGATACTTTGTGAAGTAAAGTGAAGACTTGCAGTCTCAGGGACCTAGGTCACACCAATGACCAGTTGCAAAGCACAGCACTCTTGGGGAAATTCAGGTTGTTGTACAGAAAAGGAAGCAGCAGAAGTCTGTCTATGTGAAACCCCATAAGTTATATTCTAAACTAGATTGAAAAGTCCCCAAACAAAAGCTACAGGTCCCGTGTGGTAACTATTTGCTGGATTTGACTCAGTATTAAAACTTATGGGATGTTGTTTTGGGGAAGGTGTATTCTCGGACTTTAGGAAAATAGATAGATTTAGATTAGGGGGTAATTCAGTGCAGTCTCTGGGTAACCATTATTGTAGTTAATGATAAATGTTGTTCTTTACTGTTAGCTTTCTTGGTGTGTTTCAAAGTTTCATAAATGTTTTGTTATTTGAATAATTTACATGAAGACTGAGTCCTTCCCTCACCTGCTTTCATCTTTTTACCTCACATTTTCTCCAAATTGCAAAATTAAATATTTAAGATCCGGTGTTTCACGTTTCCTTAACGGTATTTGGGATGCCCTCGCATTGAACATCAGCAGCATTCATTTAAAAAAATAAATTTTGAGTACCCAATTCTTTTTTTTCCAATTAAGAGGCAATTTAGCATGGCCAATCCACATATCCTGCACATCTTTTGGTTGTGGGGGTGAGACACACGCAGACACGGAGGGAATGTGCAAACTTCATATGGACTGTGACCCGGGAATGGGATCGAACCCGGGTCCTCGGTGCCATGAGGCAGCAGTGTTAACCACTGCACCATTATGCTGCCCCCATCAGCAGCATTCATAACACAATTTTGTTATCACTTCCAGACAACAAATAATGTTAGGCACAGTGGTGCTTTAGCCATGAAACCTAAGGGACTAAATTTCACAAAACACGATATACATGTGAACTGTAGATGGATGTGAAATAGAGGAATTTCATCAGCCTCCATCATATTTTTCAATGGGAGGACTGTTGAACAAATACCACTTACTGTCTTTCTTGAAGCCAGCTCCATAAGAATTCCAGCAAACAATTCCAAAATCAATCACGATGAACTGCATACTGTGACCAAATGTGTGCAAGTTCGCTGTATTGGCCATGCTAAATTGCCCCTTAGTGTCCACGGGTTTGTAGGTTAAGTGGGGTTACAGGTTTACGGGGATAAGGTAGAGGAGTGGGCCTGGGTAGGGTGCTCTTCCAGAGGGTCGGTGCAAATTCGGTGGGCTGAATGACCTCCTTTTGCACTGTCGTAATTCTAATTATATGGTCTAGATGGCCGATAAGTGTCTCCTCTGCCAGATTCTGTTTTCTCAATGCACAAATGGTCAGTGTTCCAGGGATGGACAAAAAAGACATTTCAAAGCCACAAGAGGCTCTTCTTGAAGTGCAGCATCATTAACATTAACGGCTGTGAAGAACTTGCTACCAATCGCTCAAAATGGTGACAACTTGTCCATCAAGCTGCATCATGTTTTGAGTCACAACGTCACTACATCACAGAATTATACAGTACAGTAGGGAGCCTTTGGCCCTTTGAGTCTGCACTGACACATGAAAAACATCTGAGCTACCTACATAATCCCATTTGTCAGCACCTGAGCCATAGCCTTGAATGTTATGACGTGCCAAGTGCTCACCCAGGTACTTTTTCAAAGATGTGAGGCAACCCACCTCTACCAACCTCCAGGCAGTGCATTCCAGACTATCACCACCCTCTGGGTAAAATTGCTTTTCCTCATATCCCCCCTAAACCTCCTGTTCTTCAACTTGAACTTGTGTCCCCTTGTAACTGACCCTTCAATTAAGGGCTCCCTATCCACCCTGTCCATGCCCTGTGTCCATAATCTGTACACTTCGATCAGGTCATCCCTCAGAATTCTCAGCTCCAACGAAAATAACCCAAGCCTATCCAACCTCGCTTCATAGCTTAAATGTTTCATCACAGGCAACATCCCGGTGAATCACCTTGGCACGCTCTCCAGTCCAATCACAACCTTCGTATAATGTAGTGACCAGAATTCCACATGGTACTCCAGTTGTCAACTCACCAAAGTTTTATTCAACTCCAACATGATCTCCCTGCTTTTGTAATCTATGCCTCGATTGATAATGACAAGTGTCCCATATGCCTTTTTCACCCCATTAACCTACCCTCCTGCCTTCAGAGATCTATGGACTAACACACCAAGTCCCTTTGTTCTTCGGGACTTCCCAGTGTCATGCCGTTCATCGAATACTTCCTTTTCAAAATTTCTGCTTCTAAAGTATATCATCTCACATTTTTCAGGATTATATTCCATCTGCCATTTATCTGCCCATTTGACAATCCTGTCTGTACCTTCCAGTAACCAAGACTCAACCTCACTGCTAACCACCCAGTCAATCTTTGTGTCATCTACAAACTTACCGATCTTACCCCCACATAGTCATCTATGTTGTTTATATAAATGACAAATAATAGGGGACCAATACAGATCCCTGTGGTACGCCACTGGTCACTAAGGTAGCCATCTATCAACACCCTCCGTCCCCTGCAACAAAGCCAATTTTGAATCCACCTTGTCAAATTTCCCCTGTCCCATGTGTCATAATATACACACACTGATGGACACACAGTGGGACCAATCAACACCCACAACACCGCAGCCAATCACCAGTTAGAGCACACACACTATAAAGACAGGGGGCATCAGAGTTCCCGCTCATTCGAGCTGCAGCTTCCTAGTAGGGCAGAGCTCACAGCCTGCAGCACAGACATTCACCATGTGCTGAGTGGATCGACTGGTTAGGACAAGGCAAAGGTCTTTAGTTAAAGCTAGTATCGTGTTAACCCACAGTGAGAGTATGTTAAACTGTTAATGACTCAATAAAATAGTGTTGCACTATTTCAAGTGTTGGTGACCTGTATGTGTTCCACGGATCCAGAGCGCCCAACACAACACCATGAGCATTTGCCTTCTTTATAAGTCTCCCATGTGGGACCCTGTCAAAGGCTTTGCTGAAATCCTTATGAACTACATCAACTGCGCCACCCTCATCTACACACCTGGTCACCTGCTCAGAAATTTCAATCAAATTTGTTAGGCATGACCTACCTCTGACGAAGCTATACTGACTATCCAGGGCAGCATGGTAGCACAGTGGTTCGCACTGTTGCTTCACAGCGCCAGGGTCCCATGTTCGATTCCCGCTTGGGTCACTGTCTGTGTGAAGTCTGTAGGTTCTCCCCTTGTCTGCGTGGGTTTCGTCCGGGTGCCCCGGTTTCCTCCCACAAGTCCTGAAAGATGTGCGTGTTAGGTGAATTAGACATTCTGAGTCCTCCCTCTGTGCACCTGAACAGGAGCTGCAGTGTGGTAACTGGGGGATTTTCACAGTAATTTCATTGTAGTGTTAATGTAAGCCTACTTGTGATAATAATAAAAGATTAAAAAGCAAACCTTGCCTTCAAGTGGAGCTGGATTCTCTCCTTCAGAGTTTTCTCCAATAGTTTCCCTACCACTGACGTGAGACTCACTGTTCTGTAGTTCCCTGGCTCATCTCTACAACCCTTCTTAAATAGTGGAACCACTTTAGCTGTTCGCCGGTCCTCTGGCACCTCTCCCGTGGTCAGAGAGGAATTAAACATGTGGGTCAAAGCCTCTGAAATCTCCTCCCTCTCCTCCCACAACAGCCTGGGACACAATTCATCCAGACTTGGAGATTTATCCACTTTTAAGCCTGCCAACACCTCCAATGCCTTGTCACTCCCTGTGTCTATTTGCTCAAGAACCTCAGTGTCTCTCTTTGAGTTCTATGCTTACATCCTCATTATTTTGGGTGAAGACAGATGTGAAGTATTCATTTAACACTCTACCAATGTCCTCTAGCTCCACCCACAGATTGTCCCTTTGGTTCCCAATGGGCCCTACTCTTTCCCTGGTTATCCTCTTCCCTTTGATATACTTACAGAATATCATTGGATTTTCCCTTCTTTTACCAGCTAGAGCTTTCTCATATCCCCTCTTTGCTCTCCTAATTGCTTTCTTGAGCTCCATCCTGCACCTTCTGTACTTCTCTAATCCCTCCACTGATTTGCTCCCCTTGTACTTTCCAAAAGCCTCACTTTCCCTTCTCATCATATCCTGAATGTCTCTCGTCATCCATGGTTCTCAGGGCTTGTTACTCCTTCATATCAGCCTCGAGGGAACATGTGGGGGCTGTACCCTACCCATTTCCTTTTTGAATGTCCTCCTCTGCTCTTCTGTAGATTTCCCCATGAGTAACTCTTCCCTTATCCATAACAAGTTTAATTTGTACCATGTTGCGATCGCTATCACTAAAATGCTCCCCCGCGATCAGCTCAACCACATGTCCAGCTTCATTCCCCAGAATTAGGTCCAGCACGGCACCATCCCATGTTGGACTCTCTACATATTGACTTAAAACGTTCTCCTGCTTACATTTTATGAACTTCACTCCATTCTAAGCCATTGACACTATGACTATCTAATTTAATGTTGGGAAAGTTGAAATCACCTAATATAATTACCCTACCATTATTACTTTTATACACCTCTGTGAATTGCACACATATTTGCTCCTCAATTTTCTGCTGACTATCTGGGAGTCTATAATAAACACCTAGCAATGTGGTTACCCTTTTTCTATTCCTAAACTCTACCCACAATGCTTCATTTGATGGCCCCTCCAAGACATCATCCCTCCTTACTGCAATAACTGATTCCTTAACTAATAATGCAATGCCTCCTCCTCTTTTACCCCTGCAGATTCTATATCCTGGGATGTTGAGTTGCCAATCCTGCCGCTCTCTCAACCACATCTCCGTGACGGCTACTATATCACAATTCCACGTGTCCATCCTCGCTTTTAACTCATTTTACCTGGCATTAAAGTAGAGACCATCCAGCCTTGCCTTACTTCCTTGAAACTTAATAGAGCTGGATTCCCTCTGCATCATGTTTTGAGTCACAATGTCCATAACGATGAGGCAGAGAGGCAGCTGAGAAGAAAAGAATAGGAATCAAATCCCAGAGGCAGGATCCCACTACTTCATCCCATGATGTGCCCAAAGATCTGTGGGATGAGAATCGGCCTGTTTGGCCATACGAAGGCCCATGGCAGAAAGTCATGACCCTGAGTAGACATCATCATCGAATTGAGGGACAGGACTTGCCCCCCTCAACAGCGAGATGCATGTGCATCAGCACTGAGCCCCCCAATCTGTTATGACCTTGCTAATTTAGGTTGTTTGTTGCTTTACCTTTCAGGTGAGATCTAGTGACATCTTTACAACTATATATTTAGCCTGTTCATCAGTAAATTGAATGATATAATGCAGCGTTGTGATGGTGAGGATATCCCACAGCATTTATTATCTCACAGCAGCACCATTTTTAAATTAAGCATAACTACCAGCGGATGTAAATAAAAGAATTAACATTGTCGAGCAGAAAAACAATCCACCTTTTCATCTTGGGATGTATAAGGCCCTGATACCTGGACTGACTGATTGGATCTGGTTCATCACAGAACTGTTATGACACAGGAGGACATTCGGCCCATCGTGTCTGCACTCGGGTTGAACATTATGACTTAGTGCCATTCTCCTGCCTTTTCCCAGTAACTCTGATACACTAATCTGATGTACTGGCTGTGGAACTGTACACAGAATTGCGCTTGTGTTCTGGATGCAGTAAGACTCGCACCTTTACAGTCCCAGACCACTCGCTGGGTGTTAGCATGCTCCCTTTATCTCGGCATCAATGAAAGGGAAGCCAAACTGATGCGTGGAACACAGCATTGGAATTCTGGGCAGGGGTTGAAGAGACTGGGATTATTTGCCCCAGCAAAGAAAAGGCTCAAGTGAGAGATTATCCCAGAAAAAAAAAACAATAAAATGTTCAGCTTTTCCTTTATTCCCATGTTCATCTGGGGAATTTGCTGCAGCTCGGTGATAGCCTTCAGGGAATTATGAGTTCAATTCCCACTCCAGCGGTCGAGCATTGAGGGAAGGAGATACTTTCTTTCAAGCTGGGGCATTGAAACAAGCCCCTGACTGTCCACTCAAGTGGATGCAAAAGATCCCATGGCACTGTTCCAGAGAAGAGGGGTGGGATTTTTTCTGGTGGCATACGGTCAAAAGCCATGCTAACAGCTAAATATTTCACATGGCCAGCTATATCTTGGAAAGTGGTTATTTGGCCTGAATTGTCCATGACAGCTGCTCTTTGAAAGAGCTCCCAATTAGTCAATGTATCTGCTACCGATGAGCTCCATTAGGGGAAGCAGTCACATAGTGATATTGTTCTGGTAATACTCTAGGGACCCAGGTTCATATCCCACCATGGCAGATGGTAGAAATAAGGTACAGTTTAAAGTGGGTTTGATTTACCCTGGAAGGGTAAATCCTATAGTTAGATTCATGCTGGACAAAGCTGTGTGAATATGTGGTGGTTGGTTCAGTTCCAACTGTATTCCCATTGTGCTTAGAGAGGTCTATGGCATTAAGAAAGGCATGTGAATGTTGCTTAGTGTCATGTGAGAGTACATTTAAGAAATGGGTGTTTATAAATGGGTGTGTATATAAATATCTGTAGTGAGAGTACCTTTAAGAAATGGGTGTTTACTACTGCAGTGATGTCAACGAGTGGGTGGAGCTGGGCTGTCTGTCAGCGTTTTAGACTGTTTGCTGCAGGGTATGTTTTAGTTTCGTTTTCAGTGTTGGAGCTGAAGCCAGACAGAGCAGGTGTACTGTTGATCTCTCTGCCATGAAAAGACTATCTCTTGATCATTTGGTGAATTCAGAATTATAAATGTTTTCAGTAGTGACTTTAACCTGATGTGCTTCTGTTTAAAAACTTTTTAAAAGTCTTCTGGATGTTAAAAGGACAGCTTATGGATTACTTAGTGGTGTATTCTTTGGGGGTTGTATTTGAATTAATGGTTGCTAAGATGTTCACTGTTTGTTTTAAAAAAGATTAACTTGAGTTCATAAAATAAACATTGTTTTACTTTTAAAAATACTTTTGCATTTCTGCTGTACTACACCTGTAGAGTGGGCCGTGTGCTCCCCATACCACAATCTATTAAAATTTGTGGGTCAGGTAAACTCCATGATACACTTTGGGGTTCTCTAAACCCTGGCCCATAACACTGAGCAATTAGGACCTTGTTTTAGTTTTAGCTGAATTTGTGGACAGTTGGAGCTAGGTAGTGAGAGAGAAGGCAGCTCTCACAGCACTGCTAGAAGCAGTTGGTTTTAGAAGGATAAAAAGGGAACATCTCTTTCAGCCTTGCTAGAAGGAAAGCCATGCCATGGGGTAATGGTTAAGAAAACAAAAACAGAGATCTGAAGGGCAGCTAATTAAGGAAACTAGAGAAATTAAGAGAAGCTTCCAATAAGTCTGAGATTAAAAATACTAGAACGGAGCAGTTCAGTAAAGACAGACAGAGCTGAGAACAAGGCTGAGATGCCAGAAACATATCTACAATGATTTTTAGGTTTGCGAGATTTCACTACAGCCTGTGGAACGTGAGTTGAAATAACTGTGGAAGTTGGTGGTTAGATCTCGGAGTTTGTGTAAAAGCAGTCAAGACAAAGGAAACCTAAAAGAGGGCGGTGTAATATCCTGGAATGGATTCACTGTTAAAAGTGGAGCAGAAGCTTTATTTAAAAAAGTCATTTGGAAAATCTGGTCTGGATTTCAGAAAGCAAACTGCTAAGGGAAAGCATTATAATGAAGAAGATTCTAAAGCATGTTTTTGTGAGTGGAGTTTGGAAACTCTCATGTGATCATCATCTGGAGGGATTCTAACGAGAAATCCAGACACGAACTTGGTTTCAGAGCAGAGTGTGTGTATTTGACCATAGTCATCTTGTGTGCTTAAAACAGACTATTTGTGTTAATAATCTTTATTAGTGTTCCAAGAAGGCTTACATTAACACTGCAATGAAGTTACTGTGAATAGCCCCTAGTCGCCACACTAGGTTCGGGTACACTGAGAGAGAATTCAGAATGTACAATTCACCTTACAGGCACATCTTTCGGGACTTGTCGAGCTTTGACAAAGGGTCATCTCGACTCGAAACGTTAGCTCTTTTCTCTCCCTGCCAGACCTGCTGAGATATATCTTCAGAATCCTTATGGTTTGCCCAAAGTGCGATGCTTTTGTGTCATCAGGCAGTGTTTAGAGGGTGCCCTTTATCCCCAAGCAGATATCCCTACAGACGTACTGGCCCCTTGAACATCTCAGGCACCTGGGAGTGACTGGGATGTAGGAGCCATGGCCACTCCCAGGTTACCATGTGCAAACGCGCAGTATCTGCTTTGATGATCAAACACCAGTTGTACATTAATGGAATGGGAGCCCATGCGATAAACATCAGGCGCTACTGCCATGGAGTCTCAATCGCCACATGGGTGGAGTCTATTGCACCCTGCACTCATGGGAGGCATGATATTGTGGTGAAGCTGGTGAATCTTTGAGCCTGGTTATCTCCGTCCAGAGTGAACCTGACATAATATTAGGCCTTCTTATAAAGGGCATCGGTGACTACCTTTGGGCATTGATGTGTTGTGGACTGAGACTTACCACACAGGCCCCCTGTTGATTCCTGGAAAGAACCAGAGGCAAAGAAATTGAACCCTGCCATCACCTTCAAAGACAGGGGATAGCCTCCAACCCTATGTGGCATCAGGTCTTTATGAAGAAAGTGACATGTGTGATATACCAGATCTCGGGACAAGCGCAGACATGCCTAGCACTGCCTCTCACCATTTGTAAACAGGAAACTGTCCTATGATAAACCCTAGGTCTTGCAAGTCACCACCATTGTCTAATCTCTCCTCCTGACCCTCCTGCTCATACTCTGTCTCCCCTTCACCCCTTTACTATGTCCCTCACGTGGGGCCTCTGCAAGAGCTGCACTCAATATTGCCTCTCTCCTTCAACTCCTTAATTGCACTAGGACTCTGACAAAGACAACATTGAAGCCTGGATCCATTTATCCTTTTGCTTTCTCTCTGAAATGAAACACTGAAAATAAGAATGATTAAAGACACAAGAAAGTGAAGTTCCAAATCACAAACCTATTGCAAACTGGGTTCCACAGTTTGGTGTAGTGCGGTATGCCAACAGAGCTAAGTGCGGGTCACTGCATGATGCCATGGTCATTTTAAGCAGGGTTTTGATGATGTGAACCCCCACTCCTGGTACCATGTAATGTTCTCTGTATGCATGGATGGCGAGGTCTTTGTAGTTGAAGTGATCAGAGAACATACGGCTTTTTAAATGAACAAAACTGTTTATTAATTAACTAAAACTCTAAAGGGTTTCTATGATGTCTACTAAGATTACAGTTGGATACTATGGCTAAATACAAACAACCATGATTAACTATTATTAATTACTGTTGACTCAGGATATGCTCATTATGCGACTGGACTGTACATGCTTTTCACCTTCTGTTCCCATGTGCATGTCCTCCAGTAATGTTCTCCTGTCACCATGCCACCTGTGGTCGGATGCTAGAATACATCCTGTCTCCCATGTGGGTGCCTTCCAGTAACGCTCTCCTGTCACCACTCCATCTGTGCTCAGATGCTAGAATACATCCTGTTTCACATGTGGCTGTGTTCCAGTAGCGTTCTCCTATCACCACACCACCTGTGGTCGAATGCTAGAATACTAATCTATATATACAGGCATTACTGTTTATATACAGTTTGGTTGTTATATTATATACACAGATAATAGTTCACCTATCATCATAATCCACACCCTTCCCTTACACCCTACTGCCAGTCAAAACCCTCGTTTGTGAAAGTGGAGTGCTGCCTGAGTACCGCAGCATAGTGGCATTCTTGCAGACAACAGTGTCATCCACCGGGAGCAGAGACCCCTGCTCTCCTCCATCTTGGCCACAGTACTGGTCAGTGTCTGTGTCTGAGAGTGGAGGCCTGCACTTGTACCACTGCACATGTCCTCGTGGACAACGTTAGCAAAGAACAGGAGCAATACAACCCTACACCCTCAGCAGTGTGGCATTCATCGCAACAAGAGGGGCGTGGCACGATGGCAGATAGGCCGTGTATGTTGTACTCACCTCGCACTCACGGTCCAACCGAGGTCTGACTTGTGCACGGCGCTCATTTTCGAGTGGGTTTGTGGCCTGTTGCTAATTGTGTTTCTCTTTATTTGGCTCTGAAGATGGTGGTCAATATGGACGCCTTCCTTAATTCTAATTACGTTTTGCTCTAGAGTCGCCAGGTATCTTTCGATACCGTCACAAGGTTCAAATGAATACTGATCAAAGACTCGATACACCAGTTAGTTAGTTCAAAGTCAAATGCTTATTGATTTACACACACAGTTAAATATAATCACGCACATATACTACAGACTAAACTATCACTACTGCTAAAGCCTATACTTAGCTTCGGGCGCCCACTCAGTCAGAGGAACAATGGCCGTTGTTCAGTTCTGAGGCTGCTGGGGTTGAAGTGGTGAACGGGAACAGCTAAGATCGTCTGTCTGGTAGCGTGTGTTGACCTTGGACGTACTTGTTCTGGTGTAGCTTTTGGGCTGGTCTCTCCTGGGTGAGTACCGGAGCCAAGAGAACGGTTCTCTCTTGGGGGATCCTTCTTATACCCAAAGGGGATTTGTGTGCTTTTGGGCGGGCCTTGAACTTGGCCCCAATTAATTGGGCCGTTTCTCAATCGTTCCTATCGATTTCCTCCAATAAAGGGGTGGGTGCCCTGATGGCTGGGCGTGCCCTAGGTGGCCGTTGGCCTGCTTTGTTCTGGTCTCTAGGTGGCCGTTGGCCTGCTTTGTTCTGGTCTCCTCTGGTGCCGGGGTGTCTGCCTTGGTATCATTTACTTAAATGTTATTCTTTTGTCCCCGGAGATGGCTCATTAGTATGGTAATGGCTTTGCAGTTTCGGTCTTGTCTGGGAACTGCGGCTCCAATCAACAGACAAACCCTGCACCTGCTTGCTTTCTCAGTACTGTCCATTTTCCCTGAAATCTTTTCAAAGTGTCCATTTTGTAATCGGGAAGTGGCCATCCAAGATGGCTACACTCCCTCCTTGTGATCCTCAATGCGAAGCGTGAAGGATCACATTACCGCATTGTCTTCGTTCTCTGACCAAGCGGGGCACCCGTAAGCACTTCACGGGCTCTGCACTGCCCTATCCTATGAAACGCAATTTTTAACTAAAATCATTTTACTTACATACATCAGTATAAAACTCTACGGGGCGCTATGACATTCAGGCATGCATTACAAAATAAAAAAACTGGAACCTCTAACTATCCTCAATAAACTATCCTCACGCAAACAATCAAAAATGATCTACAACACTTTAAACTGTACAAATAGCAGCAACACAAGTTTCTCTGGCTTGGCAGTCAAGCACAGAGGTTTACATTTCTTTATTGAACAAAACACACATAAAGATAAGCGGATGCACTTTAATTCACTTGAGGCGTTGGGGGATTTGGTGAAGTCTGAAAATAGGGGACCTAAACGTGTATAACGGGGTGCGAGAGCTGTAGGCTCTTCTTTGCCATTTTCTGTGTCTAAGTGTCTGCACGACACTGCAGAGTATCGCTAGTACTAAGAGTGATTCTCCTATGTATGATAGTGAATACCAAGTTATAAACTTGTCACACCAGGTCGGGGTGTCGGTAACTGTCTCGGGGTTAACTATCTCGGGGTTAACTATCTCGGGGTGTAGTGTATGGTAGGGGTGGGAATCATTCACGGCCTGTGTGATAGGGGTCAGGGGGGGTAGCATCCGCGTGCAACTGAAGGGATCCCGCTACGATCCAGGTGAACATGAAGGTTGTCTTCATCTTTCCGTCTTCTTCTTTTTCTTCCTCTGGGGTTCCTGAGGTTCCGGAGTTCTATGGACACAAGCATAATATCTGTTATTATCTTGCTTAAGATCTCGTATGTCTGTCTGTCTGTCCTTTGTTGCCAATTACCTATTATGATTAGTCACCATCTGTGACACCGTCATTTCTTTTTTTTGTAAACCAAATATTTGGGACAAGACATCCGAGAAAAATACTGACATAGTGCGAGCTGTCTCGCAGCCTGTGCGATCTACCATCCTAGTGCTTGAGGATGTAAATAGCATACGGAAGCAACCTAAGGGTCACCAAAAACAAACAAAAGAATTTCAAATTTAACGAGCCAAAATGGGGTGCGTATGGGCAGGTAAGAAATGGGTGGAATCCCCGGGTAGGACGGTGACCAGTGCCGTATGTGCTCTGCCCGAGTGCAGCTGACCAGAGGGGGTTCTCAGGCAGGGCGGGGACCAGTGCCGTTACTCCACTGCCTGAGCGACCGGCAAGAGTGGATAAGAATGTGTTCGTCGTGGGGGGCTGCCTCTCGTGATGGAATCAGGAGAGTAGCTATGAGTGGTGTCTGTCGACAAACTAGTTCCTCTGAACAGTTGTCTGTGGACAAACTTGTTCCATTAACAGCCATTGGGCGTCAAAAGGGTGGTGGTGTGGGGCCATGAAAAACTTTCAAATTCACAAACAATAAACATGTACATTAAACGAACAAACATACAACAAACATAGTGCAGGTTCCATCAGAAAGGACACCGTATCGCTCCATCGGTTCCTTTTTCCCATCATGTGGACACCTCATTGCTCAGTAGCGAACAGGGTCGCAAAGGGATTTGTTTGGTGGGAGTCAGACTCTATGTCATCATCTTCTCCCGGCTGCCATACTCTTGACTGGAGTAGTTTGGCTAAAGCTGCTTGGGTCGAATTGGGGTCCATCTCATCATTCCGGATGAGCCTGAACAAATTGTCTCAGTGCCAGAATCGTGTGTCGAGGTTGGAGCTACTAGGTTTTAGTCCGTAATCGTCGGGCAGTGGGTCTGGGTCAGGGGCTTTGATGTGCATCATTTCGAAGGGGTCACTGGAATCATGCTCAGATTCGCTGGGAGTGGGGCCTGGTGCAGGGGTATAATCATAACGTGGTGTGCTGTGGCTGTCATCATTGCTATCGCTATCACTGTCGCTGCTGGTTGAAGGAAGGGAGAGGCCGAGTTGTGCCTCTGGGGGTGGAGTTGAAGATGTGTCTGAGGGAGGGTAGGAATGCATCATCTGTGGGCGGGGCGTGCTCGTCTGCTGCTGCGAGCAAGATGTGGTGTGAATGTTTTAAAGAAGTGTAGCAAGGATAATCCAGGGAACTACAGACCAGTGAGCCTTACGTCAGTGGTAGGGAAATTACTGGAGAGAATTCTTCGAGACAGGATATACTCCCATTTGGAAGCAAATGGACGTATTAGTGAGAGGCAGCATGGTTTTGTGAAGGGGAGGTCGCGTCTCACTAACTTGATAGAGTTTTTCGAAGAGGTCACAAAGGTGATTGATGCAGGTAGGGCAGTGGATGTTGTCTATATGGACTTCAGTAAGACCTTTGACAAGGTCCCTCATGGTAGACTAGGACAAAAGGTGAAGTCACACGGGATCAGGGGTGAGCTGGCAAGGTGGATACAGAACTGGCTAGGTCATAGAAGGCAGAGAGTAGCAATGGAAGGATGCTTTTCTAATTGGAGGGCTGTGACTAGTGGTGTTCCGCAGAGTTTCGTGCTGGGACCTTTGCTGTTTGTAGTATATATAAATGATTTGGAGGAAAATGTAACTGGTCTGATTAGTAAGTTTGAAGACGATACAAAGGTTGGTGGAATTGCGGATAGCGATGAGGACTGTCAGAGGATACAGCAGGATTTAGATTGTTTGGAGACTTGGGCGGAGAGATGGCAGATGGAGTTTAATCTGGACAAATGTGAGGTAATGCATTTTGGAAGGTCTAATGCAGGTAGGGAATATACAGTGAATGGTAGAACCCTCAAGAGTATTGAAAGTCAGAGAGATCTAGGTGTACAGGTCCACAGGTCACTGAGAGGGGCAACACAGGTGGAGAAGGTAGTCAAGAAGGCATACGGCATGCTTGCCTTCATTGGCCGAGGTATTGAGTATAAGAATTGGCAAGTCATGTTGCAGCTATATAGAACCTTAGATAGGCCACACTTGGATTATAGTGTTCAATTCTGGTCGCCACACTACCAGAAGGATGTGGAGGCTTTAGAGAGGGTGCAGAAGAGATTTACCAGAATGTTGCCTGGTATGGAGGGCATTAGCTATGAGGAGCGGTTGAATAAACTCGGTTTGTTCTCACTGGAACGACAGAGGTTGAGGGGCGACCTGATAGATGTCTACAAAATTATGAGTAGCATAGACAGAGTGGATAGCCAGAGGCTTTTCCCCAGGGTAGAGGGGTCAATTACTAGGGGGCATAGGTTTAAGGTGCGAGGGGCAAGGTTTAGAGTAGATGTACGAGGCAAGTTTTTTACACAGAGGGTAGTGGGTGCCTGGAACTCGCTGCCGGAGGTGGTGGTGGAAGCAGGGACAATAATGACATTTAAGGGGCATCTTGACAAATACATGAATAGGATGGGAATAGAGGGAGTTGGACCCAGGAAGTGTAGAAGATTGTAGTTTAGTCGGGCAGCATGGTCGGCACGGGCTTAGAGGGCCGAAGGGCCTGTTCCTGTGCTGTACCTTTCCTTGTTCTTTGTTCTTTTTATGGTTGTTCTGCGAGCCATAAGCCTTAAGCTGGTTTATGTGAAACCACGCAGACTTGCCATTGGGATATGTGATCTTGTATACCGAGGGGCTTACCTTGTCCGAAATGGAGTACGGTCCGGAAAATTTGGGGGAAAGGAATGAACTGGGGTTGTATAGGGAAAGCATCACTTGCTCCCCTACTTCAAACTCGGTGGCATGTACCTTTTTATTGAAAGAAGCCTTGCTTTGTTTCCTCCTGGTCCCAAGTCTCACAGCTGCTGCGAGTTGGGCTGCCTTTATGTTCTCAATTAGCTGCTGTACAGCATTTCCATGCGTGAGGGCGGTGACTCTGGGGCTGGCCAAATCCAGTCCTAATAAATACTCTGTCCCTTTCATGGGGTGTCCGGTCATGAGGGTGTGGGGGGTGTATCCTGTGGACGTGGATACCGTGTTTCTTAAGAACATTAAAGCAAATGGGAGAACTGAATCCCAGGTGCTGTTGTTCTGAAGTACCATTTTCCTGAGATTGGCTTTTAGAGTCCTATTCATCCTCTACAATGCCGCTTGACTGGGGGTTGTAGGCTATGTGAAACTTTTGCCTAATTCCGAAAATTGTGAGGACGTTTTTCATGACTCGTCCTGTAAAATGGGAGCCTTGATCGGACCCGATACTGCGTGGGAGGCCCCATCTTGTAAAGGTGTGCTGTGTTGGTATTTTAGCTGTTGTCTTGCCCGTATTCGTTCTCATGGAAAAGCTTCCACCCATTTTATGAAAGTGTCGATGACCACCAACACATACTTATAACCATTTCTGCAGGGGTGTAGGGGTCCTATGTAATCGATCTGCAAATTCGTCCAGGGGCCATTAATGGGGTGGGTGTGACTAAGCTGAGCCTTTCTTGTATATCTGTCCAGATCATTCTGGGCACAGATCAAGCAATTTTCAATGTAGTGAGTAACATCGGCTTTTAAATCAGGCCACCAGCAGAGAGGTCTGAGGTGGGTTAGGGTGGTTTCAATGCCTTGGTGTCCATGATTGTCATGGAACCGACGAATAATCTGGTTCCTGTCCTGGCTGGGAACTACATAAATGACTTCTTTCAAAATCACAGCGTCGTGTGTGGTGATTGCATTCTTAAACTTGTCGTACGGGGCTGGGAAGGTTTCTTTTAAAACTTCTCGGAGTTTTTCATCTTCCTTCTGGGCCTTTGCTAGGTCCTGAATGTTGGTCTGTGAGACCTGAACCGCATGTATTGGGGTGCTCTCGGGGGGGGGTTCCAAAAGTAACCATGTCTGGAACCTGCCTTCGGTAGGGTGTCTGCTTTAACGTTACATGGGGGGGAAGAACGGTGATGACTGCGAACCTTAATTATGCCATATTTCCTATTTCTGGCTGTCTCTAGGATATGTCGGGGTAATGGGACTGAGGGTGGGGGCTTTCCGTCTGCGGAAACAAATCCTCTCGTTTCCCACAGGGGTAGGAATTCCGTTAAGCTATTACAGACATATAAGCTGTCCAAATAGATGTCTGCTGGGGTCGGAAACGAGTCAGGGTGTTCTACAATTTACCCTATGGCTGCCAGTTCTGCTGCCTGCGAGCCTAGATGTCCTGGCAACTTTAGTGAAATCTCATCAAGGGGGCGTCCCCGCGCGTCCTCTACATAAATGCCGCAAACGGTGATACTCTTTCCATTCAGCGAGAAGCATAATTGGTCATGGCGTTCCTGGAGGAGCATGGCCGAAAGGATTCGGCCGGTGCTTGCAATTTCGATTGCGTATGGGGAAAGTGGATCTGGGACCTGTAATGCGGGGACTGTGCTGAGGGCTCTCTTTAAAGCATCCACGACATCCGTGTGCTGTGGAAGCCATTCCCAAGGTGCCTGCTTCTTGAGAAGTTCGGATAGGGGCGCTGCTTTTGTGGCAAAACCATCGATTAGGTTTCGGCAGTAGCCAACCAGTCCTAGAAATGACCAGAGGGCTGAGACATTATGGGGAAGGGGCAATTTGACGATTGAGTGAATTCACTTTTGCTCCATCTCGCGTTTACCATGTGTGACTACTGTACCCAAGTAAATCACTTTTTCCTGCAAAATCTGGGCCTTCTGAAATGAAATGAACATCCAATTTCTTTTAGGAGTGCTAGTTCAGCGAGAAGCAAGATGCGCTCTTCCTTTGTGTCTGTCTGTAGTAGCAAGTCATCTACATACTGGACCAGACAATCGGGGCGGGAAAATTTTGCTAGTCCATTTGCCAGCTGTCGGTGGAAAATGGAGGGGGAGTTGCAGAAGCCTTGTGGAAGGCACGTCCACGTATATTGTTCTCCCTGGAATGTAACGGCGAATTTGTACTGGCACGCTTTATCCAATGGAATGGACCAAAAGCCGTTGCTAATGTCCAAAACCGAAAAAAAATTTGACTGGAGTCCCTGTTTGAGCATGGTCTCGGGACTCGTGGCTACAGTGGGGGCTGCTACTGGGGTTACTTTGTTTAGTTCCATCGGGTTTCCTGACGTTCCAAATTGGTGCGTATTTCGTGGAGGCTACTGATCTGAGTACGCCTTGATCAAGCAGACTCTCGATTACTTTGGAGATTTCTCCCTCTGCCTCTTGGGGAAAATCGTACTGCTTTTGGGGTCTGGGGTCGGGACCTGTAATATTCACCAAGCCAGCTTTTTTGCCACAGTCGTGCTTGTGCTGTGCAAATGCTGCTTTGTGTTGCTGCAGGACTTCCCTAACCTGTCTGTCCTGACTAATGGCTCGAGGGTCGAACCAGAAGTCTTCTACTGAGCTAATCCTGTTTTCATAGTCTCCAACTGTGAGCGTGGCAGGGGCTCGTGCTGCCTTTGCCATTCTCCAAACACATTTATTAACTGGATCAAAAGAGAGGTTGTGGGAGGTCATAAAATCGATTCCTAGGATGTGTTCAGCTGTCTGGGGTAGATCGACCAAAACTACGGGGTGTTTCGTTGTAATGTTCCCTATTTGCATTACTACAGGGGCTGTGATCTGTCCCCGTTGTAAATGACCTGTAAAACCGCTGAGTGTGATGGTGTCTGTTGTGGGCCACGTGTCTCGCTGAAACATCGTGGAGGAATTGAGTGTGGTGCGGGACCCTCCTGTGTCCCAAAGAAATTCTACGGGGTGTCCCCGGACTTTGCCTGCTACGACTGGTCTACCGGACTTGTCCCACAGGGTGTCGCAGACCCAGGTTGGGGAGCCCGAACACCGTCAGTCGGTGCCGTTCATGTCTATGTTCTCTGAACGGGCGCTAACGCTATGGATTGGCTTTGCCCTATTCTTATTTAGGGTGCCTGTCTATTGGTTGCTCTGTTGCTTTTGGGGCGCGTTGCACTCTCGTGCAAAGTGACCTAATTGCCCACAGTTGTAACATTCCTGGGATTTTGGTTGTGGTGGGCTGTTCCTCCCCTCATTTACCCATGCGGGGTTCTGGTGCGCTTTAACTGGATTCATGTCTGCCTGCTCTTCCTCGGGTTTTGCAAATGCGGTTTTGCCTTGGACGGATTGTTCCCAAGCGCAGAACAATCTCTTCAAAACCCATTTCTCATTGTGGGCCTCGTCTGAGGGGTCGTAATTTGTGCAAGCTCTCTGTCCTGCCTCTGTCGCATGAGTGACTAGGATTCGAGTCCATTTGGCCATATTATCTGCGGACAAATGGGCGCGGGCTAACTCTCCGAATACCGCTGTAAAATGTATCCACAAACATCCAGAAAACGCTGTGGGGTGCTCTGTCTTCTTTTGCCTACACTTGTTTAGGCCTTCTACGGGGTCTCCTCTGTTATAGCCGATCGCATCTAGGATCGCTGTGTGTATCTCTTGGAGTGTGCCTCCTCCTACATTCTGTGGGTCGGGAAGGGCTGCCACGACTGAAAGGTCAAGGCTTAAAACTGTGGGCTTCACTTGCTCCTTTTCGTCCAGGCCGTACATGGTAGCCTGCTGTTTAACTCTACCGAAAAACTGGTGGGGGTCTGATGTGGGAAGGAACGGTGTAATCTTTCCACATGCGTCCCGTAATTGGGTCACGGTTAATGGGGTTGTATATAGGAAATCTGAGTTTCCTTCTGCTGCGGCCCAGTGGTGTGTGGTTACAGGGTTCATGGGGGTGTGTTCTGCCTGTTCAGTCGGGGGTTGGGGTGCTTTGCTCTTTTGGGGTTTTTCTTGCGTACATGTCCCATGTACGTATCTGTGGGCAGTTTCATTTAACTCCTGCCAATCGGGTCCGTTTTCCTGGTCTAACTGGGGTCCAAACGTACTTTGAAACCCATTCTGGACAGAAAGCAGAGATTGCAATCCTGCAATTTGCTTCCGGCACTTTGCGTGATCTACTGAGCTCTGCCTTTGTTCCGTCGTGGAAGTGTGGAGTGCCCGTAGGGCTGCTTTTAAATCATTGCACTGTTTCTGCAATTTCTCTGCCTGTTGCTCGGTTTCTTGTCTTACCAAGACTGCACGTTCCATGTGCTGGTAGGCCTTATCATATTGGGTCTGAAAACTACTCAAATGGGCGAGACAAGACTGGTGTGCCCTCTTGGCATCATCCACCTCTCTGTCCCTCACTGCTAACTGTTCTCTCAAATCTTTATTCTCCTTCTCAAACTCGCTCACATCTCCCTCACTATTTCTGTCCCTCTCCTCTATCTCTCTACGGAGTGTCCTCCTCTGTGCCTCCCAATTGTGCCAGCAGGACACAATTGCCATCGGCTTGCGAGCTTTCCCTCAGCTCTTCTTGTGGATCTCTGACAGGTTCTCCCACCAAGTATGTCCTATACTCCCGGGACCTGTTTCATCATTCACACAGAATTCGCTCCAAAGGGGCCATCCTTTCCCTTTGAGGTACTTTCTGATTTCCCCTTCCCATAAGGGACACTGTCCTACTCTACTGGTCGCTGCGACCTCAAATTCCTGGGGGTTCAGAAGGCGTTCCATTGCCTTCATTACCATTTTCTCTATCTGGGTTCTCTACTGAATTTGGAACAGGGGGTGATAAAGTGGTGATGTAAACACGGGTACGGCTTACGTATTTTCCGGCCTACAAAACTCCTGACATTTTTGCGCAACAAAATCTCTCAGGTTTACCTTATATCCCTGTTAGCATGCATTAACACACTTCCGAATCTTGGAGGTTTGATCAGTATTGTTCTTACACTTGTGGTTTTTCTGTTTCCAATTGGATTCCAATTCAATTTTGGGTTCTCTCGGAGTGACTAGGCCACTTCTAGGTCGAATCCCGTCAGAGGTCGCCAGTAAAAGTTGCTAATTGTGTTTCTTTTTATTTGGCTCTGAAGATGGTGGTCAATATGGTCGCCTTCCTTAATTCTGATTACGTTTTGCTCGAGAATCGGCAGGTATCTTTCGATATCGCCACAAGGTTCAAACCAAATACTGATCAAAGACTCGATACACCAGTTAGTTAGTTCAAAGTCAAATGCTTATTGATTTACACACACAGTTAAATATAATCATGCACAAATACTACAGACTAAACTATCACTACTGCTAAAGCCTCTACTTAGCTTCGGGCGCCCACTCAGTCAGAGGAACAATGGCCGTTGTTCGGTTCTGAGGCTGCTAGGATTGAAGTGGTGAAGGAGAACAGCTAAGACCGTCCGGACTTATTTGTTCTGGTGTAGCTTTTGGGCAGGTCTCTCCTCGGTGAGTGCCGGAGCCAAGAGAACGATTCTCTCTTGGGGGGATCCTTCTTATACCCAAAGGGGCTTTGTGCGCTTTTGGGCGGGCCTTGAACTTGGCCCCAATTAATTGGGTCGTTTCTCAATCGTTCCTATCGATTTCCTCCAATAAAGGGGTGGGTGCCCTGATGGCTGGGCGTGTGCTAGGTGGCCGTTGGCCTGATTTGTTCTGGTCTCCTCTGGCGCCAGGGTGTCTGCCTTGGTCTCGTTTACTTAAATGTTACTCTTTTGTCCCCGGAGGTGGCTCATTAGTATGGTAATGACTTTGCAGTTTCGGTCTTGTCTGGGAGCTGCGGCTCCAATCAACAGACAAATCCTGCACCTACTTGCTTTCTCAGTATTGTCCATTTTCCCTGCAATCTTTGCAAAGTGTCCATTTTGTAATCGGGAAGTGTCCATCCCAGATGGCTACAGGCCGACGTCACACCCCGCTGGCTTCCCGCACGATTGGGTGGTGTGAGGAAATTCCAGCAAGCAGCTGTTTTAATGAGCATTCGTCAGATGTTACTGAATGCAAATTGTGTTCACGCCATTAGGCAGCAGGAAAACCAACCCGACATTAATCCTCCATCGTAAGAATTGTAAACTATTGCTCCGCCGGCTGGTTTCCAACTTGTTGCCTGTCGTTAGATTCTCCACTCTCACCGGCCACAAAACCCACCATATCTGGGATGGGAGAATTCCGCCCCTTGAATCTGTTTTGCTCTCCGCCGATGCTGCCAAGTCTGTGGAGTGTTTCCCAGCATTTTCTGCTTTTATTACAAATTTCCAGCATCCACAGTATTTTAATTTAGGTTTACTTCGGTTTCCTTTTTTATTGCTAAACGTTTTGCACTTTGTGCGTGACACCATCTGGTGGCTCATTCATTCAATGCATGATTTATAACACTTCAACGTAGGAATTTGAAGTCATTTACAGAGAACAACCAGCTTTTGGTGTTACGGCGAATCATTGAGTTTTATTTATTGCGTCCAACAAATAGACAATGAACTATTACAGTTTAATTTAGCTAACACGGAGGATGATAGAAAACATGCTTACTGGGCAGTGAAGTGGCAAGCGTCGAGTATAGACAAAGGTGAGGTGATTCATTTTTGTAGGAAAAATGGCATGGGAAATAAGAAACCAATTGGATAGAAGAGCAATGAGATCTAGGGATGCAGGTGAACTAATCATTAAAAGCCGGATTGCAGGTCAGCAAAAGAATGAAAACGCTCACAAAACACTGAGATTTGTTTTGAGCGGAAGAGAATTCAAAAGTTGTGAAGTTGTGTTAATGCCACATCATGGTCGGCGGGCCCGCACTGGAGTCAGAAGCACATTCGCCAACAATTAACCTTCCAATTTCCTTGTCGAGTTTGCACATTCTCCCCACAACACAAAGATATGCAGGGTAGATGGATTGGCCATGCTAAATTGCCCCTTAATTAGAAAAAAAAGAATTGGGTACTCTAAATTCATTTTTTTTAAATCAATGTTTCAATTAAGCCAATTAAAGCCCCAGTCAACTGGAATTTTTATTGGTCTGTGCACTTTGACGTTTGGCACGGGCCAGTCGGTCGGGTGGCCTTCAAGTTTTCTTCTGCCCCATTCTTGATCGAGAGCATGTATCACCCAAAGGTATTTGACGATTGAGGATTAAGGATGCTGCTGTCGGTTGTGTGTTGTTTCAGTATAGATAGTTTGGGGCACATTTGGGGTGGAGTTATCCTTTCAACAACACTGCTGTTCCCCGAGGCTTCGCCACAGTAGTGTCAGCGTTCAGGGAGCCATGTGAATCCGCCCACCCGCACTCTGACTTGTCTCGGCACCCGCCCTCTTGCTGTGACCCTTCCCGGCAGCACTGAGCCTCTCTCAGCACACGTTTCACACTGGCTGCCAGTTAATTGACCAGCCAGGGTGAAATCGCTGTCGGGAGCCGACAGTCAGTGGGAGCGATTTCACATCCACTTCCTGTCCCGTCAATCGCGCTCACCTGACAAGGTAAAAATTCAGACCTAGAGTATTGTCTGAGCAAGGTTCTGGGCTCAATGCTATAAAAACTATGTAGAAGTTCTGCAGAAAATGTAAACAGGATTCGCAAGATTGTTACCAGAATGGAGATATGAAAATGGTTCAGCAGTTTGGGGCATTTCTATTTATAGAAGTGAAGTCCGATGGTTGGCATGTGAAAGACTGTTTTCAGTTGTGTGAAAATCCAAAACAAGAGGCCATAAGTGCACAGTAGCACACCAACTCCCAATAGGCCCACGGGGTTGACCCAATTGAGGTCCCCGTGGGGCTTGGGGAATATGAGCTCCCCCGCTGAGGGGTGGAGGCCTAAGAGCTGGGGCCCGTTGAACCGGGCAGTTAAAAGCCTGCCAGGATTGGAACCAGCATCGTTGGATGGTCCCAGCTGGGACCGATGCTACACGGCGCATTGCGGCCTTGTTCCCTTTAACAGGATAAACCCGTGTGTTTAAGTCGTCTCGGGACTCCTGTGAATATTGTACTGGCGATGAGGAAAAACGGAACTATTGGCTGCAATTCTGGACATCCAGACCATGGCTGATTTTCGCTGCAAGGGAGCAAGGTCAGGGCAAGTTTTAAAACGTTGCTTTTCGGGAGGCTTGTAGCTTTCGCGCAGTCTTACAAGACTGGAGTCAGTATGCTGAGTGGATGCTATTATAGGACACAACCACCTGCGGAACCCCAACCTTTAGCGTTATCAAAATCTTACCTACCCGGCTGCCCCAGATTCAAAGACCTTTGACGAGCTGGTAGAACTTGTGGCGGACCATTATAACCCCAAACCGTAGGTGATCGTACAGAGGGTACAGGTTCAACATGGCCGGGCTAACCCCAGGTGAGTCAATCACGGAATTTTTGACGCGCCTGCACAAGCTGGCCGAGCATTGCGACTACGGAGAATTCCTTTCCAGAGATGCTGAGGGACCGCCCCACGTGAGGCGTAAACAACATGGCGACCCATTGTAAGTTGCTGGCAGAACCTTCTATGAACTTGAAAAAGGCCAAAGGGTTATCCCTCTCACGGGAAAACACAGAGAAGGGTGTCCAGAAACTCCAGGGCTCTGGACTGGATATGGCGGTGAATAACATTGGGCGCCATTTTGGCAAGTAATGTCCCCTAAGAGTAGAGCCTGTGGGTCCAGTCATCGCCTGAGCAACATTGGGCCAGACCCATATACCAAGGACTTCTACAGCCATGCAAGACATCTCCCCTAACCTCCAGGAGGTTGCCGAAGGAACCATGGGGACCAGGAATGCCATAACCGTCAGCGGGCGCATTGGACTGGTCGGGGACACGTCCACTAGGAGCCAGGGCTTTACGCCTGACACAACCCGAGAAGGACGAGTGCATGCAGCTAAACTGCATTGCTGCACCAAAAGTAGCCCCCATCAAAATCACCGTCCAGGTTAATGGCCACCCGCTAGAGATGGAAATTGACACAGGGGCTGCTGTCTCAGTTATAGGACAACAAAAGTACCAGAGGTGCCGTACAGCAATCCAACACCTAGACCTAAAGGACTCTAAGGCATGATTGGTGACATATACTAGAGAGTCACTGGCCGTCGCTGGCAACATGACGACATCGGTTGCCTCTGGGCAGCAATTGTTTTCCACTGATAGTGGTTCAGGGGCCCAGAGCCACTCTGATGGGCCGCGACTGGCTGCATGCTCCACCTGGACAGGCAGCAGATCTTCAAAATGGACCGTGGTGTGTTGTATGAGGTCAGAAGTACCCGAGTGAGGGTAGCACAGTGGCATAGTGGTTAGCACTGCAGCCTCATGGCGCCGAGATCCCGGGTTTGATTCCGGCCCTTGGTCACTGTCCGTGTGGAGTTTGAAAATTCTCCCCGTGTCTGCGTGGGTTTCGCCCCTGTCATGTTAGGCACACTGGTCTAACACTGGCTGCAACACAGGGGCTGTTTAGCACAGGACTAAATCGCTGGCTTTGAAAGCAGACCAAGGCAGGCTAGCAGCGTGGTTCAATTCCCGTAACAGCCTCCCCGAACAGGTGCCGGAATATGGCAACTAGGGGCTTTTCACAGTAACATCATTTGAAGCCTACTTGTGACAATAAACGATTTTCATTTCATTTTTTCAACTGATGCAACTTAGATCAGAACAGCTGTCTTATGCGAGAACACAGAACATAGCAAACAAAACAAATGTTCATAAGTCCAGTCTCTGGGGCTTGCGTCTGATCCTGGTCGACCGCCGGAGAGGTGGTGGTGGGGACGACAGCGCCTTGATGGGCGGGATTGACGCCTGACTGGTGGCCTCGTGAGTCGAGGTATCAGGAGGTGGCAAAACAACAGAAGGAAACGGAGAAGAATGTGGTTGCGGGCAGGCAACTTTGCACAGCGCCCGTCTGTTTCGTCGCACAACAGAACCATCAGCCAGACGCACAACATACGAGCGGGGGGCAGCCTGCCAAACAACAACAGCTGGAGCAGACCAGCCTCCATCAGGGATCTTGACCTGAACAGTGTCTGACGGGGATAACATGGGCAAATCAGTGGCATTAGCATCATAGCCCTGATTTTGCCGGTCTCGGAGTTGCTGCACCTTCTTCAGCACCGGGAGGTGATCCAGGTTGGGCATGTGTATGGCTGGAAGAGTTGTTCGCAGGTCCCTGTTCATCAAGAGTTGAGCCGACGACATACCAGTGGACAGTGGGATCGCCCTGCATGCAGCCCTGGCTTTCAGCTCCAACCACTCTGCCTGATGGGCCGCCTTCCATTTGAAGGCAGTGGACTTCTTCACTGGGTTTCATAGGGCCATGGTGTGTGAGGCCATGTTTGGGATGAACTTGCCCAGAAAATTGACCATTCCCAGGAAGCGCAATACCACCTTCTTGTCTTCCGGGACCTTCATGGCTGCGATGGCCTTGACCTTGTCTGTGTAGGGGCACACGCCCTGCTGAGAGATCTGGTCTCCTAGGAATTTGAGTGTCGACATGCCAAAGCAACATTTGGCCCTGTTCAGCTTCAGGCCATTGGCGTGGACACGGCGGAATACCTGCTGGAGACGGGAAACATGCTCCTCAGGTGTTGTGGACCATATGATGCGTCGTCCACGTACACACGAACCCTTTGATGTCATCCATCCTCTGCTCCATGATGCGATGAAATATCTCCGATGCCGAGACGATGCCGAACAGCATATGGTTATAGCAGTACCTGCCAAACGGTGTGTTGAAGGTGCAGAGCCTTCTGCTGGACTCATCCAGCTGGATTTGCCAAAATCCATGTGACGCATCTAACTTCGTGAAAAACTGTAGATGTGCCATCTCACTGGTGAGTTCCTCCCGCTTCGGGATGGGGTAGTGTACACGCATTATATTCTGGTTGAGATCCTTGGGATCACTGTAAATGCGCTGGTCTCCAGAGTTTTTTTTTACCACCACCATCGAGCTGACTCAGTCAGTCGGTTTGGTTACCCTGGAAATGATCCCCTGCTGCTGCAGCTCCTTGAGCTGTTCCTTCAGGCGCTCCTTCAGCGGAGCCGGGGCCCGGCGTGGTGCATGGACCACTAGCTTGGCATCAGGTCGCAGTAGGATCTTGTACCGATATGGCAAAGTGCCCATCCCGTCAAACACATCTGGATACTGAGCGAGGATGTCGTCAATGCCAGCTTGAAGATCCACGTTGGAGGATGTCGTTGAATAAACCCGCTGAACCAGGTTTAGCTTTTTGCAGGCATGCGCACCCAGTAGGGATTCCCTGTCCGGCTTGACAATTTCAAACCATAGCCGTGCATGGGTGCTCCAGTTGGAGACGAGTAGATGGCAGGACCCCAGTGCCGTGATGGCATTACAGTTATAGTCCAAGAATTGGCAGGCTGCTGGAAGGACCTTGGGGGGCTTCTTGATGCGTTTGAAGCCTGCCTGTGAGAGGAGGTTGGCAGAAGCACTCGTGTCCAGCTTGAACTGGATGGAGCAGCGGTTGACCTGCATCACCGCACGCCATTCATCCTCCGAATCCACAGTGAGGATGGACTGAATGCGAGGTGAGTTAGGTGTGGCATGTTCACGTGTGGTAATGATGCCCACTCGGTAGACGGACTCCAGGCACTCGTCCTCGGGATCCGTTGTACTGCCAGGATCAGAATCCTGTAATCGTCGTTGCACATTCTGGACGCGCCGTCGTCGGAATTGGGAGCGTTTACCTCTGACTGGTGGTGCAGACCTGCACAAGGCTGCATAGTGTCCAGGCTTCCCGCAGTTTAAACATCGCCTGCCTCTTGCAGGGCAGTGTCCCTTTAAGTGGGTGTTGCCATAGTTCGGACACATCATGACGTTGGCGGCGTGACGTGGTGTACCTCGTCGCACATGCGACGTGCGGTCGGCAGACGTCTGCACCTGTGCAGTGTGGGTGTCGGTCGCTTCGTTATCCCGTTCACATCGCGCATGAATGGCGCTCCGGGAAAAGCGCGCGAGATGGCCGCTGTCTTCAATGCTGAGGCACTGCATCCGGGACATGGCCTGCACACTCACTGCCTCATGGGAGGCAAGTTCCTCATTTTCAGCCGATTTGTATTGGGAATACCTATTTTTTGCGTGCTCATGCACTGTACATATGCTTGATTTTTGAGAGCTGCTCTCTCAGAGGATCAGAGTGAACTCCAAACACGATTTGGTCTCTGATCATGAAGTCAGCAATATCACCAAAGTTGCAGGACAGCGCTAGCAGGCGGAGGCTAGTTAAGATGGCATCTTTACCTTAAAGACGTTTGAATATGCAGCGCTCGAAGATTTCATTGGTGTCCACTTCACAGTGACTATCGAACTTGTCCAGGATGGTCTGAAACTTTGTCTTGTCCTGGCCTTCGGTGAAGTTAAACGAGTTGAAGAGTTGGATGGCTTGATCACCCGCTGTTGAGAGGAGAAGTGCGATCTTTCTTGCATCAGGTGCACCCTTGAGGTCTGAGGCTTTGATGTACAGCAGAAATGTCTGCTTGAATATCCGCCAGTTGGCACTGAGATTGCCGGAGGTCCTGAGCTGGTGAGGAGCCTGAATCTTCTCCATGGTGCCGGGATAAATTTGCTGGTCGTCACGGAACGGACTGAGGTAAGCCACCTTAAATTATTAGTCTCCTGGTATCATATCGTGTTAGGTACACTGGTCTAACACTGGCTGCAACTGGATGCAGTTTAGATCAGAAAGATACTCCAGACCTTGAAGTTAGTTCAATCAGGTTTATTGAACTAATAGCACAGTTAGCACAGTTCTCTGTGAATTCGACTCTCTGCTAACTTAAGTGTGGTTACTCTGTCTGACTGAACCAGACTAGCTCTTAGCCACGTGGTGGAGGTGTGAGATTGTAACAACACCCTTGACTGACTCTCTAGATGTTCATCAGTGGAAAGAGGCGGAGTGTGAGTGCCTCATGTCTTTTATAGTCAGATCCCACCCCTCAGTGTCCTGCCTGCTTATTGGTCATGTCCTGTTCTCTGTGTCCATTAGCTGCCTGTCTGTATATCATTATGTGTGTGTCTGCATATCATGAGAACCACCACAACCCAAAAGATGTGCAGGGTAGGTGGATTAGCCATGCTAAATTGCCCCTTAATAGGGGAAAAATATTGGATACTCTAAATTTGGGGGGGAAAATAAAAAATAAAGATAAATAAATAAATACCCGGATCTTTTCCAGGAAGGCTTGGGGAAAATAAAGGGAGCCGTGATCAAAATCTACATGGCCCGGAAGCCCAGCCAAATTATTTTCGGAACCATCCAATTCTCTATGCTCTGTTGTCGAAAGTGGATGAGAAGCTTAACCAGCTGGAAGTATGAGAATTATTTGTCCTCTGCAGTTTGCGGATTGGAAAGCGCCTGGTGCTGAAGCCAGATAAGACCGTCCGCCTGTGTGGCGATTATAAGGCCTCTCGGTTGGATGGGTACCTGATGCTGTGCATGGAGGATCTCTATGTGAACCCCTTCTCCACATTAGACACAAGCCACGCATACTTCCAGTTGGAATTGGATGCAGAGTCCAGGAAATACGTGACCAGGAAATACCCAGAGGGGTCTGTCTGTACGAATACACCAGGCTTCCTTTCAGAGTATCACCTGCCTGCACGATCTTCCAGCGGGTTATGGAGAGCATCCTTCAAGGGCTCCCAAGGGTGTCAGTTTTCTTAGATGACATCTTGATTACTGTAGTCACTGGGAAGGAACAGCTGGGTAATTTAGCGGACGTTTTCTGCCGTTTCTCTGAGGCAGGCATCTGCCTAAAAAGGGACGTGCGTATTCCAGACAAAAGAGGTCACATACCTGGGGTACCGGCGCCGGCCAATGGAGAATCCCACCCTTGAGCTTTGTGTAACTATTCCTGTGCGCCTAGTCTTAATAAATGGACACGCAACGTGTTCACCCAAACCCCCATGAGTGATTGGTGCCTTGTGTCTTGTACAGTAAATAAATTCAAGAGATTATTTCATTATAGTAACGCCACAGTTGGCATTGCTTCTTTTGCCAGTTAGTTTAAATCTATTCCCTCTGATTATCTGGTTGTACCTTACAACAGTCATTTTCAGACTCTTGTGTTGGGTTGCTGGCGGGTGTCGGGAAATCGCGGAGCAGTTGGCTGCGCCATTCCCGATCACGGGAAGAAGTACCCAACGGCTGTGACCGGCTTTTAAAAATGCCAACTGTGCCACGCATTCGTGCCCCCTGAGCCGGATGTAGCAGTGCGCAGGCCCGGAGCCCAGCGGGGCAGACCGTACGTCTGCGCGCTGTTCCAGGAGGAGATTTTTGAAAATCAATTAGTCTTCCCGCCAAAGCCCCGGCGGAGAGCGGGGTCACATGCCCGGTACTCTGGTGTTACGTACGCTGGGCGTGAAATCACAGAGGAGAGCTTCCTCAGTTTTGTAGCTGTAAACAAGCAAGCAACAGGACTGTGTGAAGAACTGGGCAGCACGGTAGACTTAAAATGGCCAACTCCCGATTCAAAATGGCAAACGGCAAAGGCTGATGGGAAAGTCAGCCAACAAGACAAAAACCAGCAGCTGCAGGTTGGCTGTGTATTTACCTCTGGAAAGGCCAGACAATATCGATACCAGCAACCATCAGCATAACAAAACAACAGCCATCTGCATACTAATAAGCAAACCCCGGGAACAATAAGCAACATTTAGACACACAAAGCAAAACCAGACTCTTAGGTGCCAGCAGAAGCCTACACAAAAGGAGGTGAACGACCACCTCAAGACCGCCCATCGATCAGGGAACCACTCCAGCATTGGAGAAATTCAAACCAAGCGAGTGGGACAAAGTCCAATCACTTGGGACCAGGTACAGGGTCCGCCCCGAAAGGCAGGAAGCCCCTGGGGACTATAAGAGTTGAGCCCAAAGTTCAAATCGCTCTCTCTTCTCCACCTCTTCGCTCTCTTCACGCTCTTCTTCCTGCCCGGGTGACCCAGCAACAACGAACCAACATTGACCGTGACCGGAGCAGTGAAGATCGAAATTGTAAGTCTTAATTCAACGCTCGCTACGAGATAGGCGCTCCTAGCTACCAATCCGTACCAACTTCGAATCCCGCAGGCTCAGAACCCGAACGAAAGGCCATTTGTTCCCCTGACCTGGTGGGCCAATTCAAAGTTAAGTATAGGCCTGTTAGTTGTAGAAGTAGCTTAGACGTAGAATTTGTGCATGAGTAGCGTTTACTGTGTATAATAAATGTGCTTTGATTTAAATCTTACTAATCGGTGTATTGGATTATTGATCATTACTCGGACTTGAACCTCGTGGCGGTATCATAAAGATACCTGGCGACTCGAGAGCAAAGGTAATAAAACAGAGCAATTCAACTAAGGCAAAGTTAGCAACAGCAGCACAGTGGTTAGCACAGTTGCTTCACAGCTCCAGGTTCCCAGGTTCGATTTCCGACATGGGTCACTGTCTGTGCGGAGTCTGCACATTTTCCCTGTGTGTGCGTGGGTTTCCTCCGGGTGCTCCAGTTTCCTCCCACAGTCCAAAGATGTGCAGGTTAGGTGAATTGGCCATGTTAAATTGCCCTTAGTGTGCAAGAAACGTAAGGTGGGGTCACGGGGTTAGGTTGGAAGTGTGGGCTTAAGAGGGGGGTGCTCTGTCCAAGGGCCTCCTTCTGCACTGTAAATTCTATGAAATTCAATGAAATGTCAATAGATCTATTTGGACTAAGGAAGTGAAGGCCAGAGACACAAACAGGCCAGGATCTCACAACTGAATCTGTTGGAGAGAGCGGCTCAGGAGAGTCCACAGCAGGCCAAAGCAATGCTGGTGTGGGCTCAAGGACCTCTGATGAAGAACCCATACAGAAACGTAACATTGAATTACAAAGCGAGTGAGATCGTGAGGACCAAGCAAGCTCCACCTGTCGCATTAAAGGTCAGCAAAATTAGTGGATCACGAAGTTCGGGCGTCATGGGTCACGGAGGTCATCAGACGTGGGTCTCGAAGGTCGGCTGGCGTGGGTCCCAAAGGTCAGCCGATAGGTAAAAATGCTCCCCGGAAGAAAAGTTTGAAAATCACTGCTTTACACTATCCTCGCTGGTAAGCTCTCTTCATTTTGCTATTGTTTGGCACCATCTGGTGGCTCCTCTGTTTCATTACATAATACAACTTCAAGTGAGCTGTTTGAATTCAATTACAGGAAACCAACCGGTAGTTGTTTTCCTTCCGCATGAAACAAAACATTTACAGCACAATGAGAGGCCATTCTGTCCATCATCTGTGTCTGGCTGAAAAAGCCACATCCAGCCTACGCACACTCTCCAGCTCTTGGTCCGTAGCCCTGCAGGTTATAACATTTCAAGTGCATATGTTTAAAAATTCATTCAAAGGATGTGGGTGTCACTGGCTAGACCAGCGTTTATTGCTGTCCCTAATTGCCCTTGAGTTGCCTTCTTGAACCACTGCAGTCCCTGGATGTAGGTACACCCACAGTACTGTTAGGGAGGTGGGGGGGGGGGGGGGGGAGTTCCAGGATTTTAGCCCAGTGACACTGAAGGAATGGCAATATATTTCCGAGCCAAAATGGTGAGTGACTTTGAAGGGAACATCCAGGTGGCGGTGTTCCCAGGTACCTGCTGCTCTTGTCCTTCTAGATGGTCATGGTCGTGGGTTTGGAAGGTGATGACTAAGGAGCCTTGATGAGTTACTGCAGCACATCTTGGATGGTACACATGGCTGCCACTGTTCGATGGTGGTGGAGGGAGTGAATGTTGAAGGTGATGGATGGAGTGCCAATCAAGCGGGCTGCTTTGGCCTGGATGGTGTTGAGCTTCTTGAGTATTGTTGGAGCTGCACTCATCCAGGCAAGTGAGGTGTATTCCATCTCGCTCCTCTTTTAAATGAAGTGAGGGTTTCTGCCTGTACCATCCTTTCAGGCAGCGAGTTCCAGATCCCCACCACCCTATTGGTGCAAAGATTTCTTAACTCCTCTCTAATCCTCTGCCAATGAGCTTAAATCTATAACCTTGGTTACTGTCCTCCCTGCTGAAGGGACTAAATCCTTGCATTGCACTCTGTCAAGGCTCCTCATAATTTTGTCCACCGCGGTTAAAGAAGGCAGCTCACCACCACCTCCCCAAGGGCCATTAGGGATGGGCAGAAAATGCTGGTCTAGCCAGCGACACCCACATCCCAGGAATGAATGAAAAAACAAGTAAATCAGATGACACGTTAAACTGAGGCCACAAATCCCCTCTCAGGTGAATGTAAAGGATCCCATTGGCAGGAGCTTGAGGAAGAACACGGCGGTTTTCCTCAGTGCCCTGACTAATATTCATCCCCCAATCAACAGGGGCCGGGAGCGGGGGGGGGAGTGGAGTAGATGTAATTTTTGCCTCCGTTAATGGCTGGTGGGAAGCCCGGAGAGGGGCTTGGAGAATCCAAGGGGAATCCCAAATGCTTTTCCCTATGAGATTTCCTCCACCCCACCAATGATGGAATGGGGTTCCCACCATGAAACGTCAGGAGCCCTATTGGATCCACTTACCTCCCCATGGTGTCATTTCCCTACATAAGGATATTCCCATCGCCCTGTCCCCCACCCTCACCCCCCTGCAACGCCATGATCACAAGAAGTAGTAGAAGTAGGCCATTCAGCCCATCAAGTCGTCTACTCTGCCATTCAATGAGATCACGACTGATCTGATGTGATAATTCTCAACTCCACTTTCCTGCCTTATCCCCATCACCCTCGATTCCCTTACTGATTAAAAATCTGTCTATCTCAGCCTTGAATATACGTTGTACGGGGGTATTTGCCGCCCCCCCCCCCCCCCACTGCCCCCTCCACCACTACCACCACCAAATGTGGTGTCTTTTTTGAAAGGGGTGAATTGCAACTTTGGTTTCATTTTTCCCCTCACTGCAGGCAGGCTTCGAGCGGGAGCTGTTACGCTGGCAGGCAATACTAGTGAACGGATGTGAGATAGGTAAGGAGGTCGAGAGAGGTGGTCAGGGGGGGAGGGGGAGAAAGGCGAGAGGTGGAGGGTAAGGCTGGAGAGGGAACAGCAAGGGGGTGAGGCAAGGGGGAGGGAGAATCGCAACGCGACAAAGGTGGAGATCAGGTGTGGACATGGACGAAGAGGGGGGCCATCTTGGATGTGCCCAATTTAGAGCGAGAGGTTGAGCCAGAAGGGGACGATGGCAGAGGAGAATGGAGGCGTAAACCCCCAATATGATTTGTAACCTGGAATGTTTGGGGGCTAAATGGGCCGGTTAAGAGATACCGTTGCACACTTGAAGAGTTTGAAGGCGGAGGTGATCTTCTTACAAGAGACGCAACTCCAAGTCAAGGACCAGATTAGGCTGAGGAAGAGATGGGTGGGACATGTATTCTACACGGGGTTTGACACAAAGTCGCGGGGGTGGCCATTTCGCAGAATAAGGGAATGGGGTGTGTGGGAGCTAAGGAGGTACGGGATCCGGAGAGGGGGGAAATTATATAATCGTGAGTGGGGTGCTGGATGGGTTCCCGGTGGTGCTCGTCAATGTATATGCGCCAAGCTGGGATGATGTGGGGTTTGTGATGTTAAGTAATGGGTTAAGAGACTGATGCGCAATCAATTACACTCAAGACAAAGTGATTTCATAACTGAAGGTTTTAGTCTACTAGAACTCTTTCCCCAGCAGCTTCGATACAGAAAGTGAAGGCTGCTGGGATGGCACCGTTTCTTATACTCCGCCTCTCAGGGCGGAGCTACGTACAACAGCCAATGGTAGACTCCTGGGTCTAACCAATGGTCATCAGCCTCTTAGGTACCGCAATACCTGGTACTACCACATTCATCCCCTGTTAAAAAAGACCCCCGTGGGGGTGGTGGCCAGCGTTAATAGTCGCCTTTAGCATTGTATGACCAGGTATGGAGGTACCATGATGTCGAGGATATTTACAAAGTGTTCACAGTGCAGCAATCAGTCGATCGGGTGGCCTGGTCGTCCTTTTGGAGCATCTGGGTTTCATAGAACATAGAACATAGAACGATACAGCGCAGTACAGGCGCTTCGGCCCACAATGTTGCACCGACATGGGAAGTCAAAAAACAAAAGCCATCTAACCTACACTATGCCATTATCATCCATATGCTTATCCAATAAACTATTAAATGCCCTCAATGTTGGCGAGATCACTACTGTTGCAGGTAGGGCATTCCACGGCCTCACCACTCTTTGCGTAAAGAACCTACCTCTGACCTCTGTCCTATATCTATTACCCCTCAGTTTAAGGCTATGTCCCCTCGTGCTAGCCATTTCCATCCGCGGGAGAAGGCTCTCACTGTCCACCCTATCTAACCCCCTAATCATTTTGTATGCCTCTATTAAGTCTCCTCTTAACCTTCTTCTCTCCAACGAAAACAACCTCAAGTCCATCAGCCTTTCCTCATAAGATTTTCCCTCCATACCAGGCAACATCCTGGTAAATCTCCTCTGCACCCGCTCCAAAGCTTCCACGACCTTCCTATAATGCGGTGACCAGAACTGTACGCAATACTCCAAATACGCAATACGGCCGTACCAGAGTTTTGTACAGCTGCAACATGACCTCATGACTCCGGAACTCAATCCCTCTACCAATAAAGGCCAACACTCCATAGGCCTTCCTCACAACCCTATCAACCTGGGTGGCAACTTTCAGGGATCTATGTACATGGACACCTAGATCCCTCTGCTCATCCACACTTCCAAGAACTTTACCATTAGCCAAATATTCCGCATTCCTGTTATTCCTCCCAAGGTGAATCACCTCACACTTCTCTACATTAAACTCCATTTGCCACCTCTCAGCCCAGCTCTGCGGCTTATCTATGTCCCTCTGTAACCTGCTACATCCTTCCGCACTGTCGACAACACCACCGACTTTAGCATCGTCTGCAAATTTACTCACCCACCCTTCTGCGCCCTCCTCTAGGTCATTGATAAAAATGACAAACAGCAACGGCCCCAGAACAGATCCTTGTGGTACGCCATTTGTAACTGAACTCCATTCTGAACATTTCCCATCAACCACCACCCTCTGTCTTCTTTCAGCTAGCCAATTTCTGATCCACATCTCTAAATCAGCCTCAATCCCCAGCCTCCGTATTTTCTGCAATAGCCTACCGTGGGGAACCTTATCAAATGCTTTACTGAAATCCATATACACCACATCAACTGCTCTACCCTCGTCTACCTGTTCAGTCATCTTCTCAAAGAACTCGATAAGGTTTGTGAGGCATGACCTACCCTTCACAAAGCCATGCTGACTATCCCTGATCATATTATTCCTATCTAGATGATTATAAATCTTGTCTCTTATAATCCCCTCCAAGACTTTACCCACAACAGACGTGAGGCTCACCGGTCTATAGTTGCCGGGGTTGTCTCTACTCCCCTTCTTGAACAAAGGGACCATATTTGCTATCCTCCAGTCCTCTGGCACTATTCCTGTAGCCAATGATGACATAAAAATCAAAGCCAAAGGCCCAGCAATCTCTTCCCTGGCGTCCCAGAGAATCCTAGGATAAATCCCATCAGGCCCCGGGGACTTATCTATTTTCAGCCTGTCTCGAATTGCCAACACCTCTTCCCTACCTACCTCAATGCCATCTATTCTAATAACCTGCGTCTCAGCATTCTCCTCCACAACATTATCTTCTTCCTGAGTGAATACTGACGAAAAATATTCATTTAGTATCTCGCCTATCTCTTCAGACTCCACACACAACTTTCCATCCCTGTCCTTGACTGGCCCTACTCTTACCCTAGTCATTCTTTTATTCCTGACATACCTGTAGAAAGCTTTTGGGTTTTCCTTGATCCTACCTGCCAAATACTTCTCATGTCCCCTCCTTGCTCATCTTAGCTCTCTCTTTAGATCCTTCCTCGCTACCTTGTAACTATCAAGCGCCCCAACTGAAACTTCACTCCTCATCTTCACATAGGCCTCCTTCTTCCTCTTAACAAGAGATTCCACTTCTTTGGTAAACCACAGTTCCCTCGCTCGACGCCTTCCTCCCTGCCTGACCGGTACGTACTTATCAAGAACACGCAGTAGCTGTTCCTTAAACCAGCTCCACATATCCAGTGTGCCCAACACTTGCAGCCTACTTCTCCAACGTATCCCCCCCAAGTCATGTCTAATGGCATCATAATTGCCCTTCCCCCAGCTATAACTCTTGCCTTGCGGGGTATACTTACCCCTTTCCATCACTAACGTAAACATCACCGAATTGTGGTCACTGTCCCCAAAGTGCTCACCTACCTCCAAATCTAACACCTGGCCTGGTTCATTACCCAAAACCAAATCCAATGTGGCCTCTCCTCTTGTTGGCCTGTCAACATATTGTGTCAGGAAACCCTCCTGCACACATTGTACAAAAAACGACCCATCTAATGTACTCGAACTATATCTTTTCCAGTCAATATTTGGAAAGTTAAAGTCTCCCATAATAACTACCCTGTTACTTTCGCTCTTATCCAGAATCATCTTCGCCATCCTTTCCTCTACATCCCTAGAACTATTTGGAGGCCTATAGAAGACTCCCAACAGGGTGACCTCTCCTTTCCTGTTTCTAACGTCAGCCCATACTACCTCGGAAGAAGAGTCCCCATCTAGCATCCTCTCCGCCACCGTAATACTGTTTTTGACTAGCAGCGCCACACTGCCCCCTCTTTTGCCTCCTTCTCTGAGCTTACTAAAACACCTAAACCCCGGAACCTGCAACAACCATTCCTGTCCCTGCTTTATCCATGTCTCCGAAATGGCCACAACATCGAAGTCCCAGGTACCAACCCATGCTGCCAGTTCCCCTATCTTATTTCGTATACTCCTGGCATTGAAGTAGACACACTTCAAACCACCTACCTGAACACTGGCCCCCTCCTGCAAATGCAATTCTGTGCTCCTGACCTCTATACTCTCAATCTCTCGTACCCTAAAACTACAATCCAGGTTCCCATGCTCCTGCTGTATTAGTTTAAACCCCCCCAAAGAGCACTAACAAATCTCCCCCCCAGGATATTTGTGCCCCTCAGGTTCAGATGTAGACCATCCTGTCTGTAGAGGTCCCACCTTCCCCAGAAAGAGCCCGGTGATTCTGATGGGGATCCTGGCGGTTGCGACTCCGGGAGCGTGGTTTCGTCCTCCCTGGCAGCTTCGTCACCCCTAGGCGGCGCAGTGGGGGCAAAAGGTTGACATGGGTGGGGGGGTGCCTGTAGGGGGCGTTGGTGGGTGGTCGGGCCTAGGCAGGAGCGGCGGGAGTACTGACCCTCCAGTGAGGTGCTGCGGGGGGAGGTGGGGGTGGGGGCAATGGTTCGGGTGCGCGTGGGATTCCGGCGGGCGCCAAGTCCCGAAGGGAGACTGTGTCTTGCCGGCCGTCAGGGAACGCTACGTAGGCGTACTGGGGGTTAGCGTGCAGCAGGTGGACCCTCTCGACCAACGGGTCCGACTTGTGCGCCCGCACGTGCTTCCGAAGCAGGATGGGTCCGGGTGTCGCTAGCCAGGTTGGGAGAGAGGTCCCGGAGGACTTCCTGGGGAAAACAAGGAGACGTTTATGAGGTGTCTGATTTGTGGTTGTACAGAGCAGCGACCGGATGGCCTGGAGGGCCATCGGGAGGACTTCCTGCCAGCGGGAGACTGGGAGATTCCTGGATCGTAGGGCCAATAGAACGGTCTTCCAGACCGTTCTGTTCTCCCTCTCTACCTGTCTGTTACCCCGGGGGTTGTAACTGGCCGTCCTGCTCGAGGCAATGCCCTTGCTAAGCAAGAATTGACTCAGTTCGTCGCTCATAAAGGAGGACCCCCTATCACTGTGTATGTACGCAGAGAAACCGAACAGTGTAAAGATACTCTGGAGGGCCTTGATGACGGTGGTTGTGGTCATGTCTGGGCAGGGGATGGCGAATGGGAACCGGGAGTACTCGTCAATCACGTTCAGGAAATACGTGTTGCGGTCGGTGGAGGGGAGGAGGCCTTTGAAATCCATGCTGAGGCGTTCAAAGGGACGGGAAGCCTTTATCAGGTGCGCCCTCTCTGGCCGGTAGAAGTGCGGTTTGCACTCTGCGCAGATTTGGCAGTCCCTGGTGACTGACCAGACCTCCTCGATGGAGTAGGGCAGTTTGTGGGTCTTGACAAAATGGAAAAAGCGAGTGACCCCCGAGTGGCAGAAGTCCTCGTGGAGGGCTCTGAGGCGGTCCACTTGTGCAGTGGCACAAGTGCCGCGGGTCAGGGCATCAGGAGGCTCGTTTAGCTTCCCCGGACGGTACAAGATCTCGTAGTTGAAGGTGGAGAGTTCTATCCTCCACCACAAGATCTTGTCGTTTTTAATCTTGCCCCGCTGTGCATTATCGAACATGAAGGCAACCAACCGTTGGTCCGTGAGAAGAGTGAATCTCCTGCCGGCCAGGTAATGACTCCAGTGTCGCACAGCGTCTACCATGGCTTGTGCCTCTTTTTTAACCGAGGAATGGCGAATTTCGGAAGCATGGAGGGTACGGGAGAAGACACAGTCTCCCTTCAGGAACTGGCACCCGCCGGAACCCCACACGCACCCGAACCATTGCCCCCACCCCCACCTCCCCCGCAGCACCTCACTGGAGGGTCAGTACTCCCGCCGCTCCTGCCTAGGCCCGACCACCCACCGCTTGGTTGAGGGTGGCCGCCAGAGCGCCGTCGGACGCATTGCTCTCAACCTGGAAGGGGAGGGACTCGTCGATGGCGTGCATCGTGGCCTTTGCAATTTCTGCCTTGATGCGGCTGAAGGCCTGCCGGGCCTCCGTCGACAGGGGGAAGGTTGTGGCCTGGATCAGGGGTCGGGCTTTGTCTGCGTAGTTGGGGACCCACTGTGCATAATAGCTGAAGAACCCGAGGCAGCGCTTCAGGGCCTTGGGGCAGTGAGGGAGGGGGAACTCCATAAGGGGCGCATGCGCTCAGGGTCGGGGCCGGTAACTCCACTTTGCACTACGTAGCCTAGAATGGCTAGACGGTCGGTGCTAAACACGCATTTATCCTTATTGTATGTCAGATTAAGGATTTTCGCGGTCTGGAGAAATTTGCGGAGGTTGGTGTCGTGGTCCTGCTGGTCATGGCCGCAGATGGTGATGTTATCCAGATACGGGAACATTGCGCGTAAGCCATATTGGTTAACCATTCGGTCCATCTCTCTTTGGAAGAGCGAGACCCCATTAGTGACACCAAAGGGAACTCTTAAAAATTGATAGAGCCGCCCATCTGCTTCGAAGGCAGTGTACTTGCGGTCACTAGTGCGGAGAGGTAGCTGGTGGTAGGCGGACTTGAGATCCACCGCGGAGAAGACCTTGTATTGTACGATCCTGTTTACCAGATCGGCTATACGGGAGAGAGGTTACGCGTCCAGCTGCGTAAACCTGTTGATGGTCTGGCTGTAGTCAATGACCATCCTATGCTTCTCCCCGGTCTTTACCACCACTACTTGAGCTCTCCAGGGACTGTTGCTCGCTTCGATGACCCCTTCCCCCAGCAGCCTTTGGACCTCTGACCTGATGAAGGTCCGGTCCTGGGCGCTGTACCGCCTGCTCCTGGTGGCGACGGGTTTGCAATCGGGGTGAGGTTCGCAAACAGGGAAGGCGGGTCGACCTTATGGGTCGCGAGGTCGCAGACAGTAAGGGGAAGTGTAGGGCCGCCGAATTTAAAGGTCAGGCTTTGCAAATGGCATTGGAAGTCCAGCCCCAGGAGGGTAGCCGCGCAGAGGTGCGGCAGGACATACAGGCGGAAATTGTCGAATTTCCTGCCTTGGACAGTGAGGTTCGCGAGTCAGAACCCCTTTATTTCCACAGAGTGTGACCCGGAGGCCAGGGAGATCCTTTGATTTACAGGGTGGGTGACAAGTGAACAGCGCCTTACCGTGTCGGGGTGAACAAAGCTTTCCGTGCTCCCAGAGTCAATCAGGCAAGACGTCTCGTGGCCGTTGATGAAGACTGTCGTTGTAGCTGTTGCGAGTGTCAGGGGTCTACTTTGGTCCAGTGTCACCGAGGCCAGATGAAGCAATTGCGAGTTCTGATCGGGCAGCATGTAGTCGGCCGTGCTGGGGACCTGGGGCCCCATCCAAGATGGCGTCACCCATGGGTCGCACATGGTGTCTGGGGATGAACAAGTTGGCGGCGGCGATGGACAAAATGGCGGCACCCACCCATCCAGCGTGGTGCCCGGGGGGCAAGATGGCCACGCCCGTGGGTTGCACGTGGCCCTAGGATAGGGGGGTGGTGGTGAGCGCTGGCCGGTCGGGGCCTGAAGGGGGGTTGCCGCGGCAGTCCATAGTCGCTGGAGACCGCGGCCATGGCGCGGTCCTGGCAGACCCCCACAAAGTGTCCCTTCTTGCCGCACCCTTTGCAGGTGGCGGTGCGGGCCAGGCAGCGCGGGCGGGGATGATTCGCCTGCCCGCAGAAGAAACAGCGGGGCCCGGCGGCATTAGCGGGCCGTCTCGTAGCGCAGGCCTGCGGGGTCAGGGGGATGGTCTGTGGGGATGCCGCTGCGGGGTGCCACGCAGCCCAAGGGGCCACCGCGCGGACGGGCGCAAAGGACTGCGCGTTTTTGTAGGCAACGTCCATGGACCCTGCCAGGGCCCGTGCCTGTCTAAGTCCCAGAGTGTCCCTTTCTAGGCGTCTTCGGCGGATATCTGGGGAGCTCATACCTGCTACGAAAGCATCCCTGATTAAAAGTTCCGTGTGCTCGCTCCCCGAAACTTGCGGGCAGCCACAGTTTCAGCCCAGCACCAGTAGCGCCCGGTAGAAATCTTCCAACGTTTCCTCGGGGCTTTGCCGTCTAGTCGCAAGCAGGTGACGAGCGTAGACCTGATTTACAGGGCGGATATAATGTCCTTCTAGCAGTTCGATCGAGGCTGCATAGTTCTCCGCCTCCTCGATAAGGGTGTAGATCCCAGGGCTGACTCGTGAGCGCAGGAGATGCATTTTCTGTCCTTCTGTGGGGGTGCCTCCGGCCGTCTCGAGGTAGCCTTTAAAGCACGCCAGCCAGTGTTTAAAAATTGCAGCAGAGTTCTCCGCGTGGGGGCTGAGCTGAAGGCACTCCGGTTTCATTCGGAGATCCATCTTTCCAGCTTAAGTTGTAGTAGATTAAATTGATGCGCGATCAATTACACTCAAGACGAAGTGATTTCATAACTGAAGGCTTTAATCTACTAGAACTTGTTCCCCAGCAGCTTCGGTACAGAAAGTGAAGGCTGCTGGGACGGCACCGTTTCTTATACTCCGCCTGCCAGGGCGGAGCTACGTACAACAGCCAATGGTAGACTCCTGGGTCTAACCAATGGTCACCAGCCTCTTAGGTACCGCAATACCTGGTACTACCACAGAGACATTCCAATTACTTGTCTCATTTATGTTAAGTACCAATAATTGACACTGATATGCAAAGGGGCTTCAGGTGGCCTTTGTGTCAGGTGATGTGAAGATAGTATTTGGTGCAGAGTCTGTTAAAGTGAAATAAAGGTATGTTTGTGAAAAGGAGCAGAACCTTTCACTCTTTATACAACAGCAGCTAATCGTCAACAAATGGTAGCAGAGGATGGTCCCTGTGCAAATGTGAAGGGTTGAAAGATACACCTTTTCCAGACCAAACCAAGGAGTGAGTGAGAAGAAAAAAACAATATGGCTGAACCTAGGATAAAGATGGCCGGATATGACTACCCCTCCTCCCCTTATTTTCTGAAAGGGGATCGTACCTCCAATGGAGAAGTGCAGTAGATATGTGGAGTAAGGTAACCTTGGACTCAGAAGAAGATCTGCAGACTCTATTACATTATATGGATAAGATTTATAAAACGGATGACTTGTTAAGTGCATATGAAGCATAGTCGGATTTTGATAGGTTCCGGAAAATAGAGGAATTCTCCATGGAAGACTATATAATGGAATATGGCAGACGATATAAAAGGCTGCAGAAACACAACCTGGAATTTCCACAGTCTGTGTTGGCCTTTAAATTACTTGACTGTGCTAGAGTGAGCAACATGGATAGGCTCCTGGTTTTGACAGGTGTTCAGTTTGCGGATAAGGATACCTTATTCGATCAGATGACGAAAATCTCTGGAGAAACATTCGATTCCGATGGCTCTGATGACCCAAATAGGTCAGCCTGCAATAAAGCAGAATATGGAAGATACACTACGAACAGGATGGCGAAATCGTACGGCTACGAACTGGTTCCAAGTCTATAGAAGGAGATTTGGACCTGGAAATTATGAAGACGGCGTGGACACTATGCCGCCGAATGGGAGAATCCCGCCCAAGGTTCCGTAATACTAAATGATGTGTTGGGTGTTCTGGATCCGTGGAACACATACAGGCCACCAACACTTAAAATAGTGCAACACTATTTTAGAAACTGTTGAACAACTTTCATGGTGGATTAACACGATGTTAGATTAAACTAAAGACCTATGCCTGTCCGAACCAGTCTATGCACGCAGCACATGGTGAGGACCTGTGCTGTAAGCTGTGAGCTCTGTCCTTGTAGGAAGCTGCATCCCGAATGAGCGGGAACTCTGATCCCCCTGTCTTTATAGTGAGTGCACTCCAACTGGTGATTAGCTGCGGTGTTGTGTGTGTTGATTGGTCTTGCTGTGTGTCCATCAGTGTGTGTGTAACTGCACCATGATATACTGGTGTATATCATAACATCCCCCCTTTTATAAAAGAATGTATGTGTGTGGCAATAAATAATGTATGGTGAGAATGTTCCTAATTACGTGTGGGGTGCGAAGACATATTTACAGGACTACGTACATGAGAACTAAGCTATTTACATGGGAAGGTGCCTGGTGCAGAGAAGCAGTATGCAACAAGAATAACGAGATCAACACTATATACAAACCAGGGAAACGATCAAACAAAGCAATGAAACAATTCAGAGAGTCTATAAGTCCGCAAAGTTCATAAATTAAGTCTCTGAGGTGGGCGGCGAATTCTGGTTGACCGCCTCAAGGGTGGGTCGAGAGCCGCCGGTTCAGGAGCTGCGTCAGAGTCAGGGGGAGGCAGAGTGACAGGGAGCTCTGCATAGTCCGTGGCAGGGTCAGCAGGAGGGCGAAGCGACAATGGAGGATCACGTGGCGAGCGTGGAATGAGACGAAGGGCGCGTCGATTGCGGCGCAGAATAGACCCATCCGGTAGACGAACCAGGAACGAGCGGGGGGCCACCTGCCGAAGGACAACAGTGGTCGCAGACCAGCCCCCATCTGGAAGATGGACGCGGACATTGTCATCTGGAGCCAGAGCAGGGAGATCAGCTGCACGGGAGTCATGAACCACTTTGTGCTGTGCACAAGACAGCTGCATCTGGCGAAGGACCGAAACGTGGTTGAGGTCTGGGACATGAATGGACGGCACCATCGTCCTCAGGGTACGACCCATGAGTAACTGGGCTGGCGACAAGCCAGTGGACAGCGGGGCGGAGCGATAGGCCAGCAAGGCAAGGTGGAAATCGGACCCAGCATCGGCAGCCTTGCATAGGAGCCGTTTGACTAAATGTACTCCCTTCTCCACTTTGCCGTTGGATTGGGGGTACAGGGGACTGGATGTCACATGGGCAAAATTGAACCGCCTGGCAAAGTTGGACCATTCCTGGCTGGCGAATCAGGGGCCATTGCCCGTGAGCGGGATGCCGTGTCGAGCAAATGTTTCTTTACATGCACGAATGACGGCAGACGAGGTGATAGAATTTATCATAGAATTTACAGTGCAGAAGGAGGCCATTTGGCCCATCGAGTCTGCACTGGCTCTTGGAAAGAGCACCCTACCCAAGGTCAACACTGCCACCCTATACCCATAACTCAGTAACCCCACCCAACACTAAGGGCAATTTTGGACACTAAGGGCAATTTATCATGGCCAATCCACCTAACCTGCACATCTTTGGACTGTGGGAGGAAACCGGAGCACTCAGAGGAAACCCACGCACACACGGGGAGGATGTGCAGACTCCGCACAGACAGTGACCCAAGCCAGAATCGAACCTGGGACCCTGGAGCTGTGAAGCAATTGTGCTATCCACAAGGCTACCGTGCAACCGTATCACCTCCGGGTAATTCAAAAAGTAGTCCACGATCAGGACATAGTCTCTACCCAGCACGTGGAGCAGGTCGATGCCCACCTTGGTCCATGGTGACGTGACCAATTCATGGGGCTGCAGGGTCTCAAGTGGTTGGGCCAGCTGGAAGTGCTGACAAGTGGGGCAGTTGAGCACTGTGTTGGCTATGTCCTCATTAATGCCGGGCCAGTACACTGCCTCTTGGGCCCATCGGTGGCACTTTTCCACGCCAAGGTGGCCCTTGTGTAGTTGTTCCAGGACGAGCTGGCGCATGCTATGCGGGATGACAATGCGGTCCAGTTTCAGAAGAACCCCGTCTACTACCGCTAGATCATCTCTGATATTATAGAACTGAGGGCAATGACCCTTGAGCCACCCGTCCGTTAGGTGGCGCAGACACGCTGTAGCAAGGGGTCAGCCGCCGTCTCGCGGCGAATTTGGACGAGGCGTTCATCCGTGGCAGGTAGATTGGAGGCCGCGAATGCCACATGGGCATCAACCTGGCAGACAAATCCGCTGGGTCACATGGAGTGTTGACTGCCCTGGAGAGAGCGTCAGCAATGATGAGGTCCTTGCCTGGGGTGTATACCAGCTGGAAGTCGTATCACCGGAGCTTGAGAAGAATACGCTGGAGGCGAGGCGTCATATCGTTCAAGTCTTTCTGTATTATATTGACCAGCGGGCGATGGTCGGTCTCGACGGTGAATTGAGGAAGTCCGTAGACATAATCGTGAAACATAACCACACCGGTCAGAAGGCCCAGGCACTCCTTTTCTATCTGCGCGTAGCGCTGCTCCGTGGGGGTCATCGCACGTGACGCATATGCAACGGGGCCCATGATGTGGCCTCATCATGTTGAAGGAGCACTGCCCCAATGCCGGATTGACTGGCATCGGTCGAAATCTTTGCTGGATCAAAGAAAGCTAAGATCGGGGCCGTGGTCAGTTTTGCTTTGAGTTCTCTCCATTCGCGCTCGTGGGCAGGGAGCCATTGGAAGTCTGTCGTCTTCCTGACCAGGTTCCTGAGAGCCGTGGTATGAGAGGCGAGGTTAGAGATAAATTTCCCTAAAAAATTGACCATGCCCAGAAATCGGAGGACCGCCTTCTGGTCCTCTGGTGTTTTCATAGCTGTGATGGCAGCTACCTCGTCCGCATCCGGCTGCACACCCAATTGGGAGATGTGGTCCCCGAGGAACTTGAGTTCCGTCTGCCCAAAAGAGCATTTGGCCCTGTTGAGGCGGAGGCCATGCTCATGTATACGTCTGAATACGCGCTGGAGGCGACTAACATGCTCCTGCGGGGTGGTGGACCAAATGATTATGTCATCGACATAGACGCAAACACCTTAAATGCCTTCCATCCGTTGTTCCATACGGAACACATCTGATGCAGATATGATCCCGAATGGCATCCTGTCATAACAATATCTGCCAAAGGGGGTATTAAATGTGCAAAGTTTCCTGCTGGATTTATCGAGCTGGATTTGCCAGAATCCTTTTGAGGCGTCGAGTTTGGCGAAGAGCTTGGCGCGAGCCATCTCACATGTGAGCTCTTCGCGCTTGGGAATTGGATAATGCTCCCTCATGATATTGCGATTTAGATCCTTGGGATGAATGCAAAGTCTCAATTCGCCGGAAGGCTTTTTTACACATACCATGGAACTGACCCAGTCGGTCGGTTCCGTGACTTTGGAAATCACTCCTTGGTTCTGGAGGTCCTGCAGCTGCTGCTTGAGGCGGTCCTTAAGGGGTGCTGGGATCCTGCAAGGTGCGTGCACCACAGGCGTGGCATTCGGTTTTAATAAAATCTTGTCGGTGTACGGGAGCGTGCCCATGCCCTCGAAGACTTTGTGGTACTGGTTGATAATGGCGTTGAGCTGCGCCCTGAAGTCGGTGTCCTGAAAGGCAGACGCGCCAGCAGGAGAGAGAGAGTGAACTCTCTGAACTAGGTTCAACAGCTTGCATGCCTGCACGCCAAGCAGGGAGGCTTTCGAGGAGCCCACGATTTCAAAGGGAAGGATGGCTTTGCGTGACTTGTGCGTCACTTCGAGCTGACACGAGCCGCTGGCAGCAATGGCATTGCCATTATAATCTAATAGCTGGCAGGCTGATGGGAGGATGGCTGGTTTGACACAAAGGCTTTGGAGGTCAGACCGCGCAATGAGATTGGCGGAGGCACCAGTGTTCAGGCGGAATCATATTTGGGACTGGTTGACCGTAAGGGTAGCACACCACTCATTGTCTGGATCGATGCTGTATACCGATAGAGGCTGGATTCTTTGCTTTGGGGACACCGTGTTTTGTAACGATACCGATTCGAAAAGGTGTCTTCGGGTCCTTGGTGTCAATATCGGGTAGTAGGTCCGCATCGGACTCGGTGACCGTGGGTTGAATGGCCCAGATATTCCTCCGGGTCTGGCCGGAGCGATACGAATTGGCAGGCCGAGCTGATCTGCATAAAGCAGCATAGTGTCCAAGTTTGCCACATCTCAGGCATCGTCGGGATTTGGCAGGGCATTGCCGCTTTAAGTGGGCGGAGCCACAGTTGCCGCACCTTGTAGCGTCAGTACATTCGCTGCGCCACCGCACATGCGCGGTGCGGCCGTACGTGGTGCACGCCTGCGTAGTACGTTCGTCGCGTCGCCGTCCCCTCGTTCGGTGCGCACAAGCGCGGGAGTCCGCGAAAAGCGCGCGAAATGGCCGCCCTCATCCAGGCTGAGGCCCTGTAGTTGCTCGATTGCTTGGACCCGTTCTGCCTCGTGGGGACCTTGCCACGCCGTTTCAGCCCCTTCGATGTGGGAATTCCGACTAGTGGCGTGTTCGTGTAGCACGCAGGTCTCGATAGCGGTCGCTAGGGTGAGCTGCTTTACCCTGAGGAGCTGCTGGCGTAGGGGGTCCGACTGAACACCGAAAACAATCTGATGGCGTATCATGGAGTCGGAGGTGGGCCCGTAATTACAGGACTGCGCAAGGATGCGGAGGTGGATGAGAAAGGACTGGAAAGGTTCATCCTTACCCTGCAAGTGCTGTTGGAATACATAGCGCTCGAAACTTTCATTCACCTCTATGTTGCAGTGAGTGTCAAACTTGGGGAGGACCGTCTTGAATTTTGATTTATCTTCATCATCAGCAAAGGTGAGAGAATTGAAAATGTGGTTGGCATGTTCCCCGGCCGTGGATAGGAAGAAAGCGATCTTCTTGGTGTCCGAGGCATCTTCCCGGTTTGTGGCTTCCAGGTAGAGCTGGAAGCGTTGTTTGAATATCTTCCAGGTTACCGGTGATGCGGAGCGGCGGCGGCGGGCGGACGCTGTTCATTTTGCAGGATGACTGTATGCTGGTGGAAGGCAGATCACTTTCAGGTAGGTCTAAGAAGTTCTAAATATCCCTCAACTCCTGGTATCATGGGGCGAGATTCTCCGACCCCCCGCTGGATCGGAGAATCGCCGGGGGCTGGCGTGAATCCCGCCCCCGCCAGTTGCCGAATTCTCCGGCACCGGAGATTCGGCGGGGGCGGGAATCGCGCCGCGCCGGTTGGCGGTCCCCCCCCGTGATTCTCTGGCCCGGATGGGCCGAAGTCCCGCCGCTAAAATGCCTGTCCCGCCGGCGTAGATTAAACCACCTACCTTACCAGCGGGACAAGGTGACGCGGGCGGGCTCCGGGGTCCTGGGGGGGGGCGCGGGCCGATCTGGCCCTGGAGGGTGCCCCCACGGTGGCCTGGCCCGCGATCGGGGCCCACCAATCCGCGGGCAGGCCTGTGCCGTGGGGGCACACTTTCCCTTCCGCCTTTGCCACGGTCTCCACCATGGCGGAGGCGGAAGAGACTCCCTCCACTGCGCATGCGCGGGAATGCCGTCAGCGGCCGTTAACACTCCCGCGCATGCGCCACTTGGAGATGTCATTTCCGCGCCAGCTGGCGGGGCACCAAAGGCCTTTTCCGCCAGCTGGCGGGGCGGAAATTCGGCCGGCGCCGGCCTAGCCCCTTGAGGTTGGGGCTCGCCCCCCAAAGATGCGGAGCATTCCGCACCTTTGGGGCAGCGCGATGCCCGACTGATTTGCGCCATTTTGGGCGCCAGTCGGCGGACATCGCGCCAATACCGGAGAATTTCGCCCATGATGTGTTGGGTGTTCTGGATCCGTGGAACACATACAGGCCACCAACACTTAAAATAGTGCAACACTATTTTATTAAGTTAGAAACTGTTGAACATACTTTCACTTCGGGTTAACACGATGTTAGATTAAACTAAAGACCTATGCCTGTCCAAACCAGTCCATGCACTCAGCACATGGTGAGGACCTGTGCTGTAAGCTCTGTCCTTGTAGGAGGCTGCATCCCGAATGAGTGGGAACTCTGATGCCCCCTGTCTTTATAGTGAGTGTGCTCTAACTGGTGATTGGCTGCGGTGTTGTGTGTGTTGATTGGTCTTGCTGTGTGTCCATCAGTGTGTGTGTATCTGCACCATGATATACTGGTGTATATCATGACACTAAAGACACAAAAAATCCACAGGATTGCATCATTGTCAGATTGAAAGTAGTGTAGTGTGTAAGAATACTTTGCCTTTCTGAATTGTTGCCTGTTCTTGAAAGTATCAAGGGACAAAGTCCATTGGTCCATTGTAAATATTACACAATCTGTTTATTCATTAAAATTGGGAAAGCAATCCTAGCTGTGGGCCACCTTTCATCATTTTTAATGTAATGGCAGTATTTAATTGTGAATTGGGGAAATTAGTTATTAACTGTTGGAGAGCATGTCTGAAGTTTAATTAAGCTGTTGAGTGAAACACATGGTGCCTCTAATGATCTTCAGGATGTCCCAAAGAAGTGCAGTCATTGTTTTAATGTAGGAACTTCAGCCTTTGCCTTAAATGTGTTCTTATTCTGCACTTACTGCAACATGGATTTATTAATATTTAACCAGGAACTAAACTATACCAGTAATTCGTATTATGTCGATAACAGTGCAGACAATGGAGGCACCAGATTGTGACACCCTTCTTTCAAATGTGCACATAACCCTGCTCTGTGTTTAAATATCATAAATAAATCTAAATAAATTTAACATTAGAAGATATATTTGTACTGTATATAAAAACTAAGAATGAAATTGATCCCGCAATATGCATAAATGTCCTGAGATAACAGGGGCTCTGGTCGTAATTCAGTCAGGGTCATTTTATGCTCGTCCTCCTGGAGGCATGTGGACAGTATCAATTGACTGTTTGTTTTGCACCCTACCTAATTTTATTCTTCATTAAAGGCCACCCTTCATTGCCTCATTATTGTCAGCAGGAGCTTGCTGTGTGTAAATTGGCTGCCGCATTTCCTACATTGCAACTGTGACTACACTTCAAAGAGCACTTCATTGGTTATGAATCCTTTCAAGGCATCCTGAGGTTGTGAAAGATGCTAGGTGAATGCAAGTTTTTTTATTTCTGTAGGGCGTTCATGTTGGTTTGTGAAACTTGCCCAGTTTATCACAAGTGTTTGTCTTGAAGGGAACTCCTAAGCTGAAAACCCCTCCCCCTACCTCACCACCTCCGTCAGCACCCCACGGAAGAAACAGTATGCCTTTTTTAGTGCTGCTGAGCTGCTTGCAAACACCTTTGCCTTACAATGTATTGTAACTGCCCCCTTAAAAACTGCAGCAAAGAGCAATATCACCTACCCTCTTAACAGGAGAGTTCTCAATGACAGACATTTCCAGATAAGCAGCTTATTTGCAAATAATGCAAATATATGAGAAACGGTCTTCTGAAGTCTACTCATTGAAAGATATTTTTTAGCGAGTGTCTAGCTCTTCAAAGGGCTTGAGGGTTTGGAGTTGCAGGGGCCGCCTTGCATGTGGGTTTTCTCTCTCCTGCTGTGCCCTATGCTACAAGTAGAGAAGGGGCGTTGATGTGGTTGCAGTTGACAGGCAGGTGGCCTTCACCACAGACTGTGCCGGAGGAAATGCACAAATGCAGTGTTCAGCATTCAGCGAGGAAGGCGCTTGACGGGACCAGAAAATCTGCCACGATTACACAACTCTACATTTCAGCATTCAGCACATGTCACAAGAGCTGCCTCTCTCTAATGTCCTCCTTCCAATTACTGTGAGCAGGAGAAGCTGGCACCCCTTGGAGGATGGGGTGGTTTTTAAGGCACACTGAATATTTGACTTTTTCCTTTCTCTGCACTGCCATGTTATACGCAACTGCAGCCTTCACTGTCGCTGGGCCAGAATCCTGGAACTCCCTCCCTCACGGCACTGTGGGTACTCCTGCAGCACATGGACTGCAACGGTTCAAGAAGGCAGCTCAACACCACCTTCTCAAGGGCAACTAGGATGCTGTTTTAGCCAGACGCATCCACATCCACATGAATGAATAAATAAACCCTCCAACATTTGTTGCTGGGCAACATTTCCTGCTTGTTGCGGCAGGTGAACTTTAGGCTAATCAAGATGGGGGAAGCTCATGAATACAAAATGGTGGCAGTCCTGAGCATTCTGGCTTGTCCAGGTGCAAGGATTGCAAAACCCAATCTTGTCACTTCAGTTCCAGGATATCAATAATTTTGTTTGAACAACTGGGGCTTCACTACTTGTGAAGAATGGTTACTGTACCCTTAACACCATATAGGTGATGCCCCTTTAAGACTGGGTTTGGAACCCTGGGGGACTCCGCCTCTGGCTCCGCCCACCACAGAGCCATATATAAGGTGACACCCTGTACATGGCACTCAGTAAGCACATGTCTCGGTCACTGACTAGTTCTCTGTTTATTAAAGCCTTCATTTACTATTCTACACTCTCGTGTCGTTATTGAGGGTACTACACTACTTAAAAACTGCACTTAGAAACAGGTATTGGGGCTCCCAGACTAGCAGTTACAGCTGCCACTGTGAGCTCTAGTAATGTTTGATGTTTAGATTACAGCCCCAAAGAAACACAGACTAGGGACTGTTCTATTCTTCAAAGTCATTTTGTTACTTAAAACACAGAAGTTCCCAGGCAGTACTTGCAAAAAGTGCAGAAGCAGGGTGTCAATGAGATGTTGCATTACAGAGTTAAAGATTTCCGACAGTGCTGAAGGAGGCCATTTGGCCCGTCGAGTCTGCACCGACCCTTCAAATAAACATTCTTCCCATTTCCACTCCCCTATCATTCCTGACGCTGTGAGGCAGCAGTGCTAACCACTGTGCCACCATGCCATCCTAATATCAGAAAGTTTCGGTAATTTTTTTTCCAATTAAGAGGCAATTTAGCGTGGCCACTCCACCTACCCTGCACATCTCTGGGTTGTGGGGGTGAGACTCACGCAGACACAGAGAGAATGTACAACTCCACACGGACAGTGACCCAGGGCTGGGATCGAACCCGGGTGGTAGGCGCCCTGAGGCAGCAATACGCCACCGTGCCGCCTTTTTTGAAAGAACAACCTACCTAGGCCCACTCCTCCGCCTTGTCCCCGCAGCCCCACCTAACCTGCACATTTTTGGACACTATGGGCAATTTAGCACAGCCAATCCACCGAACCTGCACATCTTTGAACACTAGGAGGCAATTTAACACGGCAAATCCAACTAACCTGTGGGAGGAAACCGGAGCACCCGGAGGAAACCCATGCAGACCCGGGGAGAATTTGCAAACTCCACAGTTACCCAAAGGAAGAATTGAACCCGGGTCCCTGGTGCTGTGAGGCAGCAGTGCTAAACACTGTGCTACCATGCGCCCCTTTGTATTCTCAGATATATCATACAACGTGATTCCAGTATGTGTACGAGTCTTTAATAGTTGATATTACCCAATCCAAATGAATAGTGAGAAACATTACTCTCCTCAATAGTAGTATGAGTACAGCAGACAGTGGTTCAACCACAACTCTTGATACTAATTCCACCTTTGATTTCCACATTCATAGCACACCACCACAAAATTACAAATACATAAAAGTGACAGCAGAGTAGTAAAATAGAGACAGCAAGATACATTTAAGCTCTGCCAATCATTTAATTACTGTAACTAAAATGATCAGATGAACATCTCCCAGACCTTTAGGTCTGCAGTGATATCCTTCCCTTAGACCTGCTTTGCAATGCATCCTGTTGTATCTGTCCAATTCAGATACTTCAACAAGCTCCTTAATTAAAGTTTACTCAGATGTCTTTATTTATGAGTAGAGCAAAGTACGGATATAATGCAACACACTTAATTAAATATGGTTAACCCGTAAATTACCCACTATGCATACAAGAAAAACACAAGATTCGACTATCCGACCCGTAAAGGTGGTCTGGTAAGTTGTAGATCCGATCCCTGAGTCCTTCTGGTTCCTCTTTGCAAAGGTGATTCTCGCTGGCTGTTTCGTGCTTGCTTCTGGTCTGGTCAGGGTCACCTCACACACCGAGTCTTTGCTTCAAGTCTTTGCTTCGAGTCTTTTGCTCCTTCAGCCTCTGGGGTCTCTGAGATGCCTACTTTTCTCCCCTCCTCCACTCGCTTTTCCAGAAGCCTCTCTGGCATCTGGCCAACGAGGTCTTGGGGGGGGGGGGGGGGGGGGAGCAGTCCCAGGTCCCAGCAGCCAATGGTCCGGTTGATGACTGTTTGACAGGCCACCTGAGCCCACCCCAGGTGTCCCATCTTTGGCGGTGTGGGCTGCACATGACCTGTTCCCATATAAGGCAACAGTAGATACTCTCGGTGACGGAGAGTCTGGCTCGATCTGGGCTACGAACAACAGACTTCCTGAGGTTTGACTGCAGTATGATTTTAAAATGACCACAATCCCATGTTCATGAGAAAGCTGTTTAAACTCGTGGGATAATCGATATTTAGGTGCAATGGTAGTGTGAACCCTCTTTTCCACGTATGGCCCCTTTCGCATTCTCAACATGTCCCAAATGCTTCACAATCGATTAAATACTTTTGAAGTGTAGCCACTATTGTAAATTAGAAAATGCAGCAGCCAGATTGTGCATAGCACTGTGACAACGTTGTGTCAGGTGGCACGGTGGCACAGTCGTTAGCAGTGCTGCCTCACAGTGCCAGGGATCCAGGTTCAATTCCGGCCTTGGGTGACTGTGTGGAGTTTGAAAATTCGGCCCGTGTCTCTGTGAGATTCCTCCAGGTGCTCCGGTTTCCTCCCACAGACCGGAGATATGCAGGTTAGGTGGATTGACCATGCCCCTTAGTGTCCATAAGGTTAGGTGGGTTACGGGGATAGGGTTGGGTGTGGGCCTAGGTAGGGTGCTCTTTTGGAGGGTCGGTGCAGACTCACTGGGCCGAATGGTCTCCTTCTGCACTGTAGGGAATCTATTAGTGGTTAGTTTCATGCCTTCGATTGCTTTTACAAACTATTTTTTTTTCTTCCCCCCCCCCCCACCCCCCTGCTTTTATAAACTAAAAGAAGCAGCTAGAGCTGCAAAGACATGGATACTGGCATCACCTGACCGACAAACTGGTCAAATTTTTAGCACCCTCTGAAAGGAGATTGCTCGGGGGAATATATAGGCAGTTTTCCTGATGGTCTTCACTCCTTGCATTGTCTGAATTCTCTGCAAAACAGAAGTAAACTAGTCGACTGGACTTCTTGACTCTAGAAACTTCCAGGAAGAAAGAAGGACTAATGAAACTCATTATACTTGGAGGGTGCTAAGGACCCCTATCTGTTTCAATGGCACCTTGATAGCTTTGACATGGGGAGATCAATGCTCCTTCGTAAATATGGATTGGCCTCCATTGTGTACCAATAGCCAGCTATCCCATGATTGGGACCCCGCTTGTTAAAACCCATGTTTATAAACCTGTCTGTTTGCTCCAGCAGAAGAGTCTGCAGAAGGCAGTAAAATCCAGAAGAAGATTACAGAATGTAACATCATCTCTCTCCCTGCTGTTCTCAAGTTTGGACCCTGTCTGTGGTACATTTTGGAATACATCAGAGAGAGAGAGAGGATTTTGATCAAAAAGAACTTCATAATATCCACTTTGGAAAAATACAGAATACAGTTCAAAAGAGACTGTCTCCAAAGAAACAACCCGAATGGATAGTCAGATGCTCTTTCCTCAGGTAGAAGAGTCAAGTACTAGGGGATGTAGGTTTAAAGTGCGTGGGGAAATGTTTAGAACAGATGTAGCACGATCAATCACTCACGAGACGAGAAGAGATGGAGTCAATCGATGGCTTTATTACGCAGACTTGTTCCCCAGCAGCACAGTTACAGAATGCGTCTGCTGGGAGAACCCGGGCTCTTATACTCCGCCTTACTGGGTGGAGCCAGTAGGCGGCTGATCCAATCGGGACCCAGCGTCTATCCACCAATAGCCTCTCGGCATCACAGGATACCGTAATACCCCTAATATATACCACCACAACAGATATACGAGGCAAAGCTTTTACACAGAGGGTGGTAAATATATGGAATGCGCTGCCTGGGGAGGAGGTGGGAGCAGGTACGATAGCGGCATTTAAGGGGCGTCTAGACAAATATGTGAATCGGTGAGAATGGAAGGATACGGACTCCGTAAGTGCAGACGGTTTTAGTTTAGGCAGGTACCATGGTCGGCGCAGGCTTGGAGGGCCAAAAGACCTGTTCCTGTGCTATATTATTCTTTGTCCTTTGTATATCGGCCGTAATCCCATTGGAATTTCAAGTCCATCAAAGGGATGTCGAAACGCATATTCCCTTTTTACTTACGGAGTTTAACTCTTACCAATTGCACTTCCTTCACCCTGTAACTTGTTCTGTTTGCATACGAGTGAGCGTCTGTACATCGTGGGATCTGGAATGTACGTTTACCTTTTTAATAAGTCTCATACTTTTGCCTGAGTGAATTTCTCTCAATAAAATTATTTGTTAATTCAAGAGATCTGGCTGGCTTATTTCTTCAGATAGCTTTACATCCATCAAATACATGCTGAAATGAAAAATCACAACATTCTTAAAGGTTCAAACTCTGTTGTACCAATCATAGGGATGGACAAGAGAAGAATTAATTTACCCCTCCCGTCTTGGGCGTAACACCACAAACAACACTGTGATAGTGAGCAGGTAATCTGGTTTATTTTGTGCTGGTTGAGAGGTCAATGTTGGTCAGGGCACTGGAGAGAGCTCACCCGCTCCTCTTTGCGTAATGCAATGGGACCTTTCACACATCCTCTGGCTAGTTTCTAAACGCACTTCACGAAGAATCTCCTCTACTTTGAATGTTTAGTTTAGAAACATCACAAACTGTCCACAGTGGAAGCAGATTGTAAGATATCAGAAAGCTCCAACTGCATTAAATATTTCTACAAGACGGCACATACAGCCCTCCGCGTGTTCCACTCCCCCACTACCACCTTTGTCTCAATTCTGGGCACATTGAACTACTACAGATGGCAGGCACAAAACACAGAAGTAAGTTGTTATTTTGAGAAGGGCACCGTCTGGTTTTTATTCATCCCGCCCATCTGTGCAATGGAATGAATGCATCGTCACTTAGCTGATTACATTTCTTTTATCTTCCAAATCATATAAGATCAGTCAGATACTAAACCTAACTCAGAATCCTTATTCCAAGGCTTATTGCAATAGAGCATATTAAATGCAACTATGATACATTTTGCTTTGACCTCATGCTTTCAACGGTGATTTAGCTCACAGCACTGTCCTTAGTTTGTTTCATGTCTCAGCAGCATGACTGTCTAATGCATCAGTGGGCAACCTGCAGCCTGGGGCCACATATGACCCATCTGGATTCTGAGTGCAGCCCACGAGACATTTTGTTGCCCGTTGCTCACGCAGGGTTTCCACATTCTGCTGATTTCTGTCTGTGCTGTTTTCCACACCGGTATAGGACAAGTGAGGTGAGGTGTGTGCTGATTGCTCACAACATTGACTGTGAGAGCCGTGTGCTACCTGTGCCCAAAGTGTAAAGATTTATTTTATTTTTACCACTTGAAGAGATTAATAGTTCTATTAATATATAAATGATTAAGCATATTCAATAACTCATTATGAAATATTTGGAGTGTATTAAATATATTTAATCTTATTCATGGAGCCCTGGTTTGATTTCAATCTTGCGGCCCATTGAGATGAAGGAGGAGCACTCATGGGGCTCGCTCAGTGACCTATGTTACTCACCCCTGGTATGACGAACAATTATTGTTTTACTATTTTCAACCTGTGGCAGAATTCAATAGACTGAAACATTTCCAAAAGCCAAATGTTGAGGCTTCGTTTTCTTTCACAAGACATCTACAGGTTTACAACCAAAATAGCTCCCGGCTGAGTTAACAGCTCCTCTCCTTAAAAATGTAAGAGATTTGAGTTAACTCAGCTTATTGGCTGTACTTTCCAACTCACTACAGCCTTGAAGTAAAATCAAGTAAAATCGCCATTGTCCCAGGTGACCATCGGCTGCTTTCCCCTTTGAGTATTGTGATAGAGATCACATGTCCGCAGAATTCAGTTTAGAATAAGGACATGAAATGAAAATGAAAATCGCTCATTGTCACAAGTAGGTTTCAATGAAGTTACTGTGAAAAGCCCCTAGTTGCCACATTCCAGCGCCTATTCAGGGAAGCTGGTACGGGAATTGAACCGTACTGCTGGCCTGCTTGGTCTGCTTTAAAAGCCAGCGATTTAGCCCAGTATGCTAAACCAGCCCCTAATGTGTAAGCAGGAGAAACTAATACATCAAGTGTTTTAATTCAAAGTGAGAGTTTGGTGACTGAGGGAGTTTGGTGAGGAGGGAGCAAGGTGCTCCTTTCATTTCATTTCCTACATTTCCTCAAAGAGCGTGAAAGGAGCCGGGTGTTTACAGAGAGGGCAGCTGACTGGGAGCCGAGTCGGAGGACGGAGTTCCAGTTGGTTCACAATGAAGCTACGTTCTGTAAAGGAAGAGTCATTTGTTTTTTGTTTGTTTCTGTTTTTTGGGGGCAGCAAGCTATCTTTGCATCATTTAGCAGGATCACCAATTTTAGAGGGTTTACTTGAGAGAGTAGCAGCAGTATATATATATATATATTTTTTTTTTAAGGGCCTAACGGGCGTTTAATCTTTTTTTTTTCCTTTTAAATCTCTTTGGGAATTCAGATCGAAGGGGATGGAAGCTTGGGCAGCTGCATGCTCCTCCTGTAGGATGTGTGTGGTGAGGGATACCACCGGTGTCCCCGCTGACTACACCTGCGGGAAACGCACCCAACTCCAGCTCCTCAGAGACCGTTAGGGAACTGGAGCTGCAGCTGGATGAACTTTGAATCATCCGGGAGGCAGAGGGGGCAATAGAGTGGAGTTTACAGGGAGGTAGCCACACCCAAGGTGCAGGACAAGAGTAGCTGGGTTACAGTCAGGGGAAGGAAAAGAAACGGGCAGACAATGCAGGAATCCCTAGTGGCCATTCCCCTTCAAAACAAGTATACCGTTTTGGATGCTACTGGGGGGGTGACCTACCGGGGGAAGGCCCTAGCGGCCAGGTCTCTGGCACTGAGCATGGCTCTGTGGCTCAGAAGGGAAGGGGGGAGAATAGAAAAGCAATAGTGATAGGAGACTCAATGGTTAGGGGAACGGATAGGAGATTCTGTGGTCGCGAACGAGACTCACGGAAGTTGTGTTGCCTCCCACGTGCCAGGGCCAGGGATGTCTCCGAACGAGTCGACAGGATTCTTAAGGGAGAGTGGGAGCAACCAGAAGTTGTGGTGCACATAGGCACCAACGACATAGCTAAGAAAAGGGATGAGGATCTAAAAAGTGATTTTAGGGAGTTAGGTTGTGATGCACGATCAATTGAACAAAGACTAGAGTTGGATACAACTGAGGCTTTATTGCTCTAAGATGTGTGGCCTCCCACAGCAGATGGCGAATTGACTGCTGAATGGAGGACACGCATATTTATACTCCGCCTACTGGGTGGAGCCAGCAGGCAGGGACTACCGTCGAACCTGTAGTACAGGTCCTACCTTACATCAACTAATATAGGTGCAACAGTGGTTTACCACATTCACCCCCTGTTAAATTTGAGTCCGGCGGGAGTGGAGGAGAACTATATACAGCAATGAATCTATATTTACAGTATTTGAGCAGAAAAAAAATGTCTTTTGAAGTCCGCGGACCAGTTAGAGGTTTAACCGGTCTGGTGACTTGATGTTCCGCTGGGAGCGACGTAGTGGTGGCGGCGATGTCGATGCTGGCCCGATGTTCAGTGACTCCGGGAGCGTGCTGATATCCTCTTCATCCTCGGGTGTGGGCAGGGGAAGGATGGATGGTACTGGTGGGGTTAATGCTGGGAGTGCAGGGGGAGGGGAGGGTGGCACCGGGCCGGAGGGGTGTGTGTGTGGAACCTGCTGGTGCCAGGTCCCTGAGGGAGACAGTATCCTGGCAGCCGTGGGGGTATGCCACGTAGGCATACTGGGGGTTCACATGGAGCAATTGCACCCTCTCCACCTCCGGGTCCGCCTTGTGGAGTCAGACGTGCCACGGAGCAGGACTGGTCCTGGAGCCGCGAGCCAAGTCGGGAGCGACACCCCGGATGTGGACTTCCTGGGGAAGGCACAAAGACGTTCATGGGGTGTGTTGTTAGTGGTGGTGCACAGCAGTGACCGAATGGAGTGGAATGCATCAGGGAGGACCTCCTCCCAGCGTGAAGCTGGGAGGGTCCTGGACCGTAGGACCAGTTGGACGGCCCTCCATACCGTCCCATTCTCCCTCTCGACCTTCCTGTTTCCCCGGGGGTTATAGCTGGTCGTCCTACTGGAGGCGATACCCCTGCTGAGCAGGAACTGACGCAGCTCATCGCTCATGAATGAGGATCCCCTGTCACTGTGGATGTAGGCGGCGAAACCGAACAGAGCGAAGATTGTGTTGAGGGCTTTGATGACGGTGGCAGGCGCCATATCGGGGCATGGGATGGCGAAGGGGAATCTGGAGTACGCATCGACAACACTGAGAATATAGGTGTTTCGGTCGGTGGAGGGGAGGGGCCCTTTGAAATCCACGCTGAGGCGTTCAAAGGGGTGGGAGGCCTTCACCAGGCGCGCACGGTCTGGCCGGTAAAAGTGCGGCTTGCACTCTGCACAGACCTGGCAGTCCCTGGTGATTGTTCGTACTTCCTCGACGGAGTAGGGCAGATTGCGAGCCTTGACAAAATGGTACAACCGTGTGACTCCCGGGTGACAAAGGCTGTCGTGCAGGGCCCGGAGTCGGTCTACTTGTGGTGGCCATCACGGAAACTTGGATAGAAGAGGGGCAGAAATGGTTGTTGGAGGTCCCTGGTTATAGATGTTTCAATAAGATTAGGGAGGGTGGTAAAAGAGGTGGGGGGGTGGCATTATTAATTAGAGATAGTATAACAGCTGCAGAAAGGCAGTTCGAGGAGTATCAGCCTATTGAGGTAGTATGGGTTGAAGTCAGAAATAGGAAAGGAGCAGTCACCTTGTTAGGAGTTTTCTATAGGCCCCCCAATAGTAGCAGAGATGTGGAGGAACAGATTGGGAAACAGATTTTGGAAAGGTGCAGAAGTCATAGGGTAGTAGTCATGGGCGACTTTAACTTCCCAAATATTGAGTGGAAACTCTTTAGATCAAATAGTTTGGATGGGGTGGTGTTTGTGCAGTGTGTCCAGGAAGCTTTTCTAACACAGTATGTAGATTGTCCAACCAGAGGAGGGGCAATATTGGATTTAGTACTGGGTAATGAACCAGGGCAAGTGATAGATTTGTTAGTGGGGGAGCATTTTGGAGATAGTGACCACAATTCTGTGACTTTCACTTTAGTAATGGAGAGGGATAGGTACGTGCAACAGGGCAAGGTTTACAATTGGGGGAAGGGTAAATACGATGTTGTCAGACAAGAATTGAAGTGCATAAGTTGGGAACATAGGCTGGCAGGGAAGGACACAAGTGAAACGTGGAACTTGTTCAAGGAACAGGTGCTACGTGTCCTTGATATGTATGTCCCTGTCAGGCAGGGAAGAGATGGTCGAGTAAGGGAACCATGGTTGACAAGAGAGGTTGAATGTCTTGTTAAGAGGAAAAAGGTGACTTATGTAAGGCTGAGGAAACAAGGTTCAGACAGGGCATTGGAGGGATACAAGATAGCCAGGAGGGAACTGAAGAAAGGGATTAGGAGAGCTAAGAGAGGGCATGAACAATCTTTGGCGGGTAGGATCAAGGAAAACCCCAAGGCCTTTTACACATATGTGAGAAATATGAGAATGACTAGAGCGAGGGTAGGTCCGATCAAGGACAGTAGCGGGAGATTGTGTATTGAGTCTGAAGAGATAGGCGAGGTCTTGAATGAGTACTTTTCTTCTGTATTTACAAATGAGAGGGGCGATATTGTTGGAGAGGACAGTGTGAAACAGATTGGTAAGCTCGAGGAAATACTTGTCAGGAAGGAAGATGTGTTGGGCATTTTGAAAAACTTGAGGATAGACAAGTCCCCCGGGCCTGACGGGATATATCCAAGGATTCTATGGGAAGCAAGAGATGAAATTGCAGAGCCGTTGGCAATTATCTTTTCGTCCTCACTGTCAACAGGGGTGGTACCAGGGGATTGGAGAGTGGCGAATGTCGTGCCCCTGTTCAAAAAAGGAACTAGGGATAACCTTGGGAATTATAGGCCAGTTAGTCTTACTTCGGTGGTAGGCAAAGTAATGGAAAGGGTACTGAAGGATAGGATTTCTGAGCATCTGGAAAGACACTGCTTGATTAGGGATAGTCAGCACGGATTTGTGAGGGGTAGGTCTTGCCTTACAAATCTTATTGAATTCTTTGAGGAGGTGACCAAGCATGTGGATGAAGGTAAAGCAGTGGATGTAGTGTACATGGATTTTAGTAAGGCATTTGATAAAGTTCCCCATGGTAGGCTTCTGCACAAAGTAAGGAGGCATGGGATAGTGGGAAATTTGGCCAGTTGGATAACGAACTGGCTAACCGATAGAAGTCAGAGAGTGGTGGTGGATGGCAAATATTCAGCCTGGATCCCAGTTACCAGTGGTGTACCGCAGGGATCAGTTCTGGGTCCTCTGCTGTTTGTGATTTTCATTAATGACTTGGATGAGGGAGTTGAAGGGTGGGTCAGTAAATTTGCAGACGATACGAAGATTGGTGGAGTTGTGGATAGTAAGGAGGGCTGTTGTCGGCTGCAAAGAGACATAGATAGGATGCAGAGCTGGGCTGAGAAGTGGCAGATGGAGTTTAACCCTGAAAAGTGTGAGGTTGTCCATTTTGGAAGGACAAATCTGAATGCGGAATACAGGGTTTACGGTAGAGTTCTTGGCATTGTGGAGGAGCAGAGAGACCTTGGGGTCTATGTTCATACATCTTTGAAAGTTGCCACTCAAGTGGATAGAGCTGTGAAGAAGGCCTATGGTGTGCTCGCGTTCATTAACAGAGGGATTGAATTTAAGAGCCGTGAGGTGATGATGCAGCTGTACAAAACTTTGGTAAGGCCACATTTGGAGTACTGTGTACAGTTCTGGTCGCCTCATTTTAGGAAGGATGTGGAAGCTCTGGAAAAGGTGCAAAGAAGATTTACCAGGATGTTGCCTGGAATGGAGAGTAGGTCTTACGAGGAAAGGTTGAGGGTGCTAGGCCTTTTCTCATTAGAGCGGAGAAGGATGAGGGGCGACTTGATAGAGGTTTATAAGATGATCAGGGGAATAGATAGAGTAGACAGTCAGAGACTTTTTCCCCAGGTGGAACACACCATTACAAGGGGACATAAATTTAAGGTGAAAGGTGGAAGATATAGGAGGGATATCAGAGGTAGGTTCTTTACCCAGAGAGTAGTGGGGGCATGGAATGCACTGCCTGTGGAAGTAGTTGAGTCGGAAACATTAGTGACCTTCAAGCAGCTGTTGGATAGGTACATGGATTACGGGAAAATGATATAGTGTAGATTTATTTGTTCTTAAGGGCAGCACGGTAGCATTGTGGATAGCACAATTGCTTCACAGATCCATGGTCCCAGGTTCGATTTCGGCTTGGGTCATTGTCTGTGTGGAGTCTGCACGTCCTCCCCGTGTCTGCGTGGGTTTCCTCCGGGTGCTCCGGTTTCCTCCCACAGTCCAAAGATGTGCGGGTTAGGTGAATTGGCCAATGATAAATTGCCCTTAATGTCCAAATTGCCCTTGGTGTTGGGTGGAGGTGTTGAGTTTGGGTAGGGTGCTCTTTCCAAGAGCTGGTGCAGACTCAGGGGGCCGAATGGCCTCCTTCTGCACTGTAGATTCAATGATAATCTATGATTAATCTAGGACAAAGGTTCGGCACAACATCGTGGGCCGAAGGGCCTGTTCTGTGCTGTATTTTCTATGTTCTATGTTCTATGTACTTGTGCCCTGGCACATGTACCTCAGGATAGGGCGTCTGGGGGCTCGTTGAGTTTGCTGGGGCAATACAAAATCTCGTAAATAGAGGTGGAGAGCTCGATCCTCCATCTCAAGATTTTATCGTTTTTGATCTTGCCCTGCTGTGTGTTATTGAACATGAAGGCTACCAACCATTGATCAGTGAGGAGGGTGAATCTACTGCCAGCCAGGTAGTGCCTCCAATGCCGCGCAGTCTCAACAATAGCTTGGGCCTCTTTTTCGACGGATGAGTGCCGAATTTCTGAGGCATGAAGTATGCGGGAGAAGAATGCCACGGGTCTGCCTGCCTGATTGAGGGTGCGTCACTCTCTACTTGGAAGGGCAGTGTCTCGTCTACTGCGTGAATCCCAGCCTTGGCGATATCGGCTCTGAAACGGGCGAAGACCTGTTGTGCCTCAGCCGCTAGGGGAAAGTGTGTAGACTATGAGTGGGCGGGCCTTGTCCGCATAGTTTGGGACCCATTGGGCGTAGTATGAAAAGAGCCCCAGGCAGCTTTTGAGGGCATTGGGGCAGTGGGGAATGGGGAGCTCCATGAGGGGGTGCATGCGGTCGGGATCGGTCCCCAGAACTCCGTTCTAGACCACATAGCCAAGTATGGCTAAGCGGGTCATGCTAAACACGCACTTTTCCTTGTTGTAGGTGAGGTTGAGGAGAGTGGCGGTGTGGAGAAATTTGGCACGGTTGGCATTGTGGTCCTGCTGGTCATGGCCGCAGATGGTGACGTTGTCTAGGTCCAGGAAGGTGGCCCGCAAACCGTACCGGTCGACCATTTGGTCCATCTCCCTTTGGAAGACAAGAGACCCTGTTAGTGACGCCGAAGGGAACCCTGAGGAAGTGATAGAGACGACCGTCCGCCTCGAAAGCAGCGTATGGACGGTCCGATTTACGAATGGGGAGCTGGTGGTAGGCGGATTTGAGGTCTACCGTTGAGAAGACCCAATACTGTGCAATCTGATTGACCATATCAGATATGCATGGGAGGGGGTACGCGTCGAGCTGCATGTACATATTGATGGTCTGGCTGTAGTCCACGACCATTCTGTGTTTCTCCCCAGTATTGACGACTACCACTTGGGCTCACCAGGGGCTGTTGCTGGTCTCGATGATGCCTTCCCGAATCAGCCGCTGGACCTCGGACCTGATGAAGGTCCTGTCCTGGGTGCTGTACCGTCTGCTCCTGGTGGCGACGGGTTTGCAATCCGGGTTAGATTTGCGAAGAGAGAAGGCGGATGAACATTTAGGGTCGCGATGCCACACACAGTGAGGGGTGGTATGGGCCTGCCGAATTTGAGGGTTAGGCTCTTGAGATTGCACTGGAAGTCCAGGCCTAGTATTAGAGCAGCGCAGAGGTTAGGGAGGACGTAGAGGCGGATGCCACTGAATTCTACCCCCTGGACCGTGAGTGTGACCATACAGTACCCCCGGATTGCGACAAAATGGGATCCGGAGGCCAGGGAGATTCTTTGATTGGCGAGGTGTACCGCGACGGGACAGCGCCTTACCATATCTGGGTGTATGAAGCTTTTGGTGCTCTTGGAGTCCAGCAGGCAAGAGGTTACATGGTCATTGATTTTCATGCTGGTCGATGCGGTGGCCAGGTTGTGCGGACGAGACTGGTCGATCGTCACTGAGGCGAGTCGTGGTCGGTCGTCGGATGATGGGGATGATAAATCCCAAATTTCTTTACCCGTCAGTCTGGCCTCAATAAAAGTCGAGATGGATTTGCAGGTACAGCATTAGTTATTTTATTTGGCTTGCAAGCTTGATTCATCTCAGAGGCATAAGACACATCCAGTCTCCTACACCCCGGAAAGCGAATGAACAAAGAGACAAAGGGATCTCTGCAAATCAATTCAAATGGTATCAAGTTTCACATACACGATTCCCATAGGTCATCCTATACCCCTCCTGACCTAGTCAGACATTCTGATTGGCTCACTTCCAATCCCTTCCTCTGGCCCCTATTACCCAGCATCCTTTTCTCCTCCTTTGGTGGACACACCTCCTCCTTGCTTTGCCATGCGGTCTGAAATCCTTTGTCTGTGAAATCACCAGAATGAGACTGGCCTATCTCTACATTACAGTAACTAATATCTCTAAAGTAACTATTTTATATCACATTCGTCATTCCCTCCTTTTATCATTCCATGATAACCGAACTATCCAATCCATAGCTACGGTCCCTCATCTAAAAAGATCTGTCACTGCATTTCCAATTCCTGGCGTAGCCCCCCTTCATCTGCTGCACCCTCATGTATTTTGACAGCTAAGATTTTAGGGGCGTTGATCTGTTCCAGTGTACCCCGCATTCTACCCATCACACTTTTAAGGATGGCTGGGCCCACAAAGATTCAGCTGATCGCCACCACTAAATACATGACCATATTTATCAACCAGTCCTTCCAACCTCCAAATCCCCAGTTACCCCAAGCGCCAGGATCCTGCATTCCGTCCAGGTGATCCCGTATGTGATCCATAAATTTAGTGATGTTAGCGGTCAAGTCCTGAACTCCCATGATACACTTGCCCTGCACTATGGCGCATACCCTACCCTCACGGGCCAGAAGATAGTCAAGAGCATACCGGTTCTGCATTGCAAACAACCGTAGCTGAGACAATTCCTTGGTTATTGCCCCGAGGGCTCCCAAGGTTTCATTTCCCAAGATGGTAAGGCCACAAATAAAATAATTCCTATTGCTGACAGCCAAGGAACCCCCCAGTAGCCCAGTTTATCTAGCTTCGAAACGCCCATTCGGGCTGCCTAGCAATGCGGAAAGCCCTCGTCCCAACAGTGATATGAGAGACATTCGCCCAGCCCCAAAGGAGCTGGAGGCCGGCGTTCAATGGAACGCAAGTGGTGTTGTAACAAACGCATTGGCCAGACGCCTGGGTGATATGGCACCTCCTGTCCGTACAGGTGGGGAACAGACATGTTATATTCGTTTCCACCTCTACCAGCAAACAGCCGTATCCTTCACTGCTGAAACAATTCTCGTACGACCGGGAATCCCTATTGGGAGTGAAGTGGCTAGGAATATATGCCCTCCACCGTTGCAGCCTATCATACTGTGAATCGGAATTATCCTGAGGAAGCGGTAGGCAAATAGCCGGTGGTGCTGAACCCGGATCGTAAGGAAGAGTGACTTGCTCGGGCAGTGGCTCGGAACGCTGACAATGAACCACCGTTTGGGGAGTGCCCCAAAGCGGTGAAACAGAAAATAACCTAGACACCGCTGCGGGGTTCGGGTAGCAGACAACCCGTCTGTGGCCATACAAGCGGTGGTAAATCTGGTAGAAGTGATTCATACTACCCAGGTTTTCCTCAGTTTGGCCTTTAACTAAATTAAGTGTATCTCCCGATAACCTACGTTCTAGCTGTACTTCCCTTCTCACACGCCCCGTCCTCTCTCTAGTCCCCCTCTCTCTCTCACAACCTCTTCCTGACGGTCTGATGTTACCTTTATCGCACCAATCTTAACACATCCAAAATCAAATTTACATGTACTCCAAAAACAAGGCAATGTCCATATAATGTTCCCTTCCCATCGCCGGGACCGGTGCAATTGCTTCATGACTCCTGCATTCTCCTTAACTTTGACGACCTTCCATGAGTTGATACCATATCCTCGTATATGGGGGCAGCGAAGAACATCACCTTTGCATAGGTGATGTATCCTTGTAGATTGGTTGGGGTTACAAATATAGATAATATTCCCCTTTTCTATGTCCGTCGCCAATAACACTCCAAGCGAGGTGAGGCCAAATATCACACAGACGGTGCGTAGCCACCCCATCATGCTCCACACCTGTAAAATAGCACTGGAGAAGGGAGGCAGGTTAATCTGTCCAAGAAAATGAGGCCCGTTATCAGAACTCAACTGAGCTGGTCTACTGTACCGGGGAATGATTTCCCGCATCAGAACTTTAACCACAGTAGCAGCTTTATTATCGGTAGTCGGATACGCCTCAACCCATCTGCTGAACCCATCCACAATGACCAAAACATATTTATAACATTGACACCTTTCCAACTCAATGTAATCCATTTGGAGCGTCTCAAAGGGACCACTGGGCAACGGGGTTTGCCCCTCCCACAAGGGATACCTTTTCCGGTGTTACATTGCTGACAAATCAAACACCGATTACTGATACTCTGGGCCAACCCCTGCATTTTAGGGTGCCACCAAGTGTCCAGTAACAAATCACTAGTCCCCCGAGCCCCACAATGAGTTGCAAAGTGTACACATTCAATGACCCATAAAGCCAGTACATCAGACATACAAGTCTGATGTGCTGGCGTGGTCCATAAAGAGGAAACAGAATCATATGTACAACCTAACCGTTTCCACATTTGTTTATCACTCTCAGGAGCGTCCTCCTGTAACCTTATGACGTCTTGGATGGTTGGCATTGACTTGTCAGAAGCAGACATATTTATAGTAGATCGTTTAGTCTGACTTAACATTTTAGGCACCATCACTTGCTGAATTTGCGCGGCTGTCCGCGCTGCACAATCTGCTTGTTCATTACCAACGTCAACTGGGGTCTTACCATTTGTGTGGGCAGCGCATTTAATAATGGAAATCTGCGCAGGCATAAGGAGAGCCTGCAGTAAGTCATTAACTAAACCCCGGTAGGATATTTGACCACACATAATCATGTCAGGTTGTTCTGACGAAATGTCACTCAAATCGTCCCTTATTGTGGTAGTTTCCTGAATCAAGGCTAAACAGTTGTGGCCAGGTGTGTCTTCATGGACAGGGGGACCACTAAGAAAACAGGCTGGATTGATAGTGGTACAGTGTTTAAATGGCAGACATGGATTGTTCAAAAGGTATACCTCATACCTATTCTGACGAGCTGCGGTAAGATGCTGAGTCTGCAGTTGCCTCAGTAGTGCGATGACCGAGTGGGAGCTATACACCGTAATATCCTGTTGGAGGGTGAGAGCATGTAACGGCTATGCGATGGCATTGATTGAACGTAAATCCTGTACTAATCGGTACTGGTCTGGTTTGGCTGGTTTAGGCACAGCAAGTATGGGGGTGTTACATTCTGATTGGTAAGGGACCAAAATACCCTGTTGCAACAGCTCTTGAATTAATTTGTCTATAGACGGAGCAGCTTGGGATTTCAGGGGGTATTGCCGATTGGAAGGTAGCTTTACATGATCCTTAATCGTTACCTTTATAGGTGTAACATTTGTCTTTCCCACTTGTGATGGGTATTTCGCCCAGACCTGTGGATTGACATATTCCAAAACATCATGTCCCCAGTGATGCTGCAGTCGAGTGTTAATTGTTTCAGGGACATCAAAATATTTTATGGCAGTGCCGTCCGGCATGACTTGAAGTGCGTACTCTGTTGGATCCGAATGATCCACTGCCCTCCTTACCATTTGCCCCAGATCCCTGGCATGGTACTGGTCGTGGACCTGATGTGTAATATGAGGGCTTACCGAAGCTGACTGTGGCCATAAATGTGGTGGTATTGTAACAAAATCGGCTGTACCTTCTTTTCCCATGACTGTGGCTGTACCTTTGACTGGCCATTCGGTCCCAATTAATGGCCGGTATTTGTCCTCCAACTCCCTGTTTTGTCCTGTTCTGTCATAGGCCAGGGTAACGTGATGCAGTGAATGTTCAATGTCTAACGTCCACCACTGGGGGTGATAGAAATATAGCACTGTTGTCTCATCCTCCATGATTGGACCGTTACCCCTTTGTCTCCGTACTCTAGCTGTAGCTGGAAGATACACAGTAAATCTCGGGCCAACAAATTACAGTCCAATCCAGTAGTCACTACAAACTGATGATCTGCAGACTTATTCTCGTAAGTGACTGTCACAGGTTCAGAAATAGGATATTCACACACCTGTCCTTGGAACCCCGACAATTGCTGCGTGTGGTCGGATAATGGTAGTCGAAGTTCTGATTGCACAGTAGACATGGCTGCTCCAGTGTCGTTTACAAATGAGTGAGGTTAATCTCCTATCTGCAGAGAGATAATAGGTTCCCTGTCCGATTGGAGAGTCCTTATGACTAAATTAGCTAGTCAATCCTGTGTTGGGAAAGGGTTTGCCTGGGAGAAGTCAGTGTATCTCGTCTGCCCTCCCCTTGGTGGGTACCCCCTCCTTTGGGTCGGATAATCTCCTTCTGCTGCCTGTCTTTTAAAGGGGCATTCCTGTTGCCAGTGATCTGCACGGCCGCAATTAAAACATGCATTGCTCCCTCTATATCTGCCCCGTCCTCTTCTCCCAGTAGACCAATGGCCCCTCAGAGGGGGCGGCGGTTGTAAAGCTGTTGGTGCATACGGTGGGCCATAAAAAGGAGCTGAGGGTCCCTTTGGGTGGGTTTGATTTCCTGCCCCTCGCTGATCCACCCACCCAAAGTCACAATATTGGGGCTCCTGCTGGTAAACTACCATTTCTGCCGCTTGTTGGGGTCGCAGATCATCCTTTTTCATTACATACTCAGTCTTAACCTTTGTAACTGAGCCTCCTTCCTGGCCTACACCCTCGTTCAAATAAAATCTGACTGCCCTTGCCATCTGGGAAGGGTCGTTCTCTGGCCAATTCATGTTATTACATTTCACAGCAGTAGCCACAGAAGGTGGTAGGCAATGCATTAACATAGCACAATATTGAGGGGAATTCTGACCATTTTGATATGGCAAGTCGCCTGACTGCCCACGGTAGATTTCATTAAAACGCTCCAGAAATTCCTCTGGCTCTTCAGTCTTCTTAGGTTTTAGGTCTAAGATAGCAGAAATATTTATGGGCTTTTGAAATGTGCTATTCAACGCATTCAGGATCTGTGTCCGTCTATCATCGTCTAACGCATGGGCTTGCTGCAGTGCGGCGTGGCTAGCATAATTCAGGTGATTGGTATCTTCCTAATCGGCAACTGTCTCCGAGTCTCACCAGGGGGCACTCTAGCTATTTCCTCTGGTTCTTCCAAGACTTCGACGTCCCTCCCTGTCATTAGAGGGAGTTCTTTCTCTTCAAAATCATCTGTTGCAGCTCCCTTTGTTCTCGAAATTTGCGGTTTCCCCTTGGTTTGGAGGGATTTAGGTGGTATGCTTAATTGTTTCTGGTTAGGATCAAGCCCTTCTCTCGCTGTCCGAGATCTGGTCCTAGAGCTAACTGGGCTTGCGGAACAGAGCTCCTCTTTCTCTACTGATCGTGAAGATGGTAAATCGGGACCCACACTATCATCCAAAAGGGCTGGAGTTACTGGCATGATTGGAATCTGGGGAGCAGTGACTGGATATAAATTATTATACTCTGGTGGTTCTGGAATTAGTGCAGACAATGCTACAGGTGCAGTCAAAACTTTTACTGACATTTTTAAATTATTGAATTAATCATTTTCTGTCAATTCAAGGCCAGCCATTGAACTACGTAGCTCATCTTTTGTTTGACCCACGCCTTTCCTGTCTCTACTTGCGCGTTTTTTTTTCTTGGCAAAACGATTGAAAAGGTTCTAACAGTGTTCTTTTAAAACTTAAAAATGTTTGAAAATTCAAATTTAATTACTGCAACTTGCAAGCTTAGTTCTGATCTCAACTCAGAACTAAATTTACGATTTGCTTAACACAAACTTGTATAACATTTACAACTTAATTAATTCTTTATCTTAACAATTTTTCTTTTAACAAGTTTTTCTTACATTCACAAAAATGTTGGCAAAGTCAACTATCATCTCCAGATTTACACTTTTTAAAATGGTGTCAGTGATCTTCTTTAAGTTTCTATTAATTCACAAATAAAATGAGATAAACATTATTTCAAGTAACTAAAACGTAAGATTCTGGCAATTTCAGTCAATTGCTTTCGAAAATAATAACTTTTATCAAAGAGGTGGAGAAACCCACTGGTTTCCTTCAATTAATTCAAAACGTAACTTTGCTGGAGTTCACTGACTCAAAGGAAAGGTATCTGATTACACTACAGGCTGCTGCTGTTATCTCAAGGCCTGAGTGAGAAGCACTGTCTGTCGTCTTTAACTTTGGCTGTTAACCCTTTGAGAGACTTCTGCTTCAACCAATATGCAGCATCCAGCTGTATTGCTGTTCTTGTCTTGAAATTTATCCAAGCAATTCCCCACAATCTCAACTAGTCCTCAGAACTGCGTTTTTCGCCACTACATTCCAAGGGTACAATTTTTTTTAGCTTAATCAACTATAGATTTAAAACACTCACACATGGAATTGAATCATCTTCAGATTTAAAAACACTTATTGAACTGAACCTCCATCTACTGAAGTCACATCAGCCATAAAAACACTTATATTTGACTGAACCTCCATCTACTGAAGTCACATCAGCCATAAAAACACTTATACTTGGAATTGAATCATCTTTTAGATGTCCCATCAACCCAAAACCTAACCCAAGCCGAATCAACAATATGAAATCCCATCAATTAAATTTCCAATCCCCAGACTGACCTTTGATTTCGTCGAGACGATCTTTCCGTACCAACCGCGAGTGACCAGACTAATCAGACGATAAGAAGAGGGGAAAAATCAATGTGCGGTCATTTTCCAGCTGTACATTGTGGGCCCTTTTTCCCCATCCTCCTGTTCATAATCAGTCTAATTCTGATTTCGCAGTTGGTCAGAACCGTCTTGAGAAATCCCGGGTTTTCGGCACCAAATGATGAATCCCAAATTTCTTTACCCGTCAGTCTGGCCTCAATAAAAGTCGAGATGGATTTGCAGGTACAGCATTAGTTATTTTATTTGGCTTGCAAGCTTGATTCATCTCAGAGGCATAAGACACACCCAGTCTCCTACACCCCGGAAAGCGAATGAACAAAGAGACAAAGGGATCTCTGCAAATCAATTCAAATGGTATCAAGTTTCACATACACGATTCGCATAGGTCATCCTATACCCCTCCTGACCTAGTCAGACATTCTGATTGGCTCACTTCCAATCCCTTCCTCTGGCCCCTATTACCCAGCATCCTTTTCTCCTCCTTTGGTGGACACACATCCTCCTTGCTTTGCCATGCGGTCTGAAATCCTTTGTCTGTGAAATCACCAGAATGAGACTGGCCTATCTCTACATTACAGTAACTAATATCTCTAAAGTAACTATTTTATATCACATTCGTCAGGGAGGCTGGGGGGCCCAGGTCCTGGAATGTTGTCGGTGTCCATGCCCCATGGGGGAGACAAGATGGTGGCACCTGCAGATCCTGCGGTGGACAAAATGGCGGTACCCATGGGCTGCACGTTGCGGGAGTTGGACAAGATGGTGGCGCCCATGGGCCGCAGGTGGACTGAGGGGGAGAAGATGAAGGCCCCCACTGGCTGCGCGTGGTCCGTGGAGATGAAGATGGCGGCGCCCATTGTGTGTAGACTAGAGGGGTGGGGGCGATAGCGGCGACTGCACGGGCCTGGCACACCGCGGCAAAGTGTCCCTTTTTGCCGCAAGCCTTGCAAAGGGCCGCGCGGGCCAGGCAGCGTTGTCGAGGGTGATTCTGCTGGCCACAGAAGTAACATCGGGGACCCCCGGGGTGCGCGGGCTGGTGCGTGGCGCAGGCATACTGGCTGGGTAAGGCCCCCATTGGGGCGGCCTTCTGAGGGGTCCACGATGCGTAGGCGGGGTGGGCCCCATGGCTGGGGGGGTAGGCCTGACTGTTGCGCGAGGCGACCGTCATAGAGAACGCGAGCTTCTTTGTCTCGGCTAGATTGAGCGTGGCCCCTTCTTTGGAGTATGAGATCCGACCCAATCCCCGTAACGAACGTGTCCCGCATAAGGAGGTTTGAATGTTCAGTCGCCGTAACGGCCTGACAGTCACAGTCCCGGACGATTGGGATTAGGGCCCATCATAAGTCTTCTATGGATTCATCAGGGAATTGAGAGCGAGTGGCGAGTACGTGCCTGGCAAAGAGCCTGTTCGTCTTCTGTGCATGGTTTTCTTTGAAAAGCGCCATGGCGTCGGCGTAGTTCGGGGCGTCCTGGCTCAGCGGAAATACGTTGGAGCTCAACCTTGAGTTCAGGATCTGTATCTTCTGAGCCTCCGGGACAGGGGTGGTCGCTGAGTTGATATACGCCTCGAAGCAAGCTAGCCAGTGATTAAAGTCCTTTTTGGCGTTGCTTGATTGCGGATCCAGCTGCAGGCGATCTGGCTTGATACGGAGGTCCATCTTTTAGAAAATCTTAGAGCAATAAATTGATGCACAATCAATTGAACAAAGACTAGAGTTGGATACAACTGAGGCTGTATTGCTCTAAGATGTGTGGCCTCCCACAGCAGCTGGCGAAATGGCTGCTGAATGGAGGACATGCATATTTATACTCCGCCTACTGGGCGGAGCCAGCAGGCAGGGACTACTGGCGACCTGTAGTACAGGTCCTACCTTACATCACCTAATATAGGTGCAGCAGTGGTTTACCACAGGTTGGAAGCTAAAGAGCAGGACCAGCAGAGTAGTAATTTCAGGATTGCTACCTGTGCCACGTGCAAGCGAGGCAAGGAACAGAGAGCGAGTGCAGCTGAACACGTGGCTACAGGGCTGGTGCAGGAGGGAAGGCTTCAGATATGTGGATCATTGGGATATCTTCTGGGGAAGGTGGGAACTGTACATGAAGGACGGATTGCACCTAAACTGGAGGGGCACCAATATCCTGGGTGGGCGATTTGCTAGAGCTCTTCGGGAGGGTTTAAACTAGTTTAGCAGGGGGATGGGAACCAGAGCTATGGATCAGAGGATAGGGTAGCTGTTGAACAGGCAGAAATAGTATGCAGCGAGTCTGAGAGGAAGGATAGAAAGTTGATAGGGCAAAGTTTCACTCAGTGCAATGGGTTAAAGTGTGTCTGTTACAATGCAAGGAGTGTCAGGAAGAAGGGAGATAAACCTAGAGCATGGAAGAGTACTTGGAACTACGATGTTGTGGCCATTACGGAGAAACGGATTTCACAGGGGCAGGAATGGTTGTTAGATTATCCGGGGTTTAGATGTTTTAAGAAGAATAGGGAGGAAGGTAAAAGAGTAGGGGGATGGCACTGTTAATTAGGGAGTGCATCACAGCTGCAGAAAAGGAGGTAGTTGAGGAGGGTTTGTCTACTGAGTCAGTTGGGTGGTTGACAGAACCAAGAAAGGAGCAGTCACTTTATTGGGAGTTTTCTATAGAACCCCCAATAGCAACAGAGAGCTGGAGGAACAGATTGGGTGGCAGATCTTTGAAAGATGCAGAAGTAACAGGGTTGTCATGGGTGACTTCAACTTGCCTAAATTGGCTGGAAGCTCCTTAGTGCAAATGGTTTGGATGGAGCAGCTGTTGTCAGATGTGTACAGGGAGGTTTCCTGATTCAATATGTCGATAGGCCGACTAAGGGGGAGGCCATATTCGATTTGGTGCTTGGCAACGAACCAGGCCAGGTGTCAGATGTCTCGGTGGGAGAGCATTTCAGTGACAGTGACCACAACTCCTTGTCCTTTACCATAGTCATGGAAAGGGTTAGGAACAGACAGTATGGGAAGGTATTTAATTGGGGGAAGGGAAATTCTACTGCGATTAGACAGGAGCTGACGAGCATAAAGTGGGAACAGTTGTTCTTGGGGAAATGCACAACAGTAATGTGGGGGTTGTTTAAGGAGCACTTGCTGCGATTGCTGGATAGTTTTGTCCCACTGAGACGAGGAAGGAATGGTAAGGTGAAGGAGCCTTCTCCACAAGAGAAGTGGAGCTTCTAGTCAAGAGGAAGAAGGAAGCTTACGTAAGGTTGAGGAAGCAAGGATCTGTCACGGCTCTAGAGGGTTACAAGGTAGCCAAGAAGGAACTCAAAAATGGACTTCGGAGAGCTAGAAGGGAGCATAAAAGAACCCTGGCAGGAAGGATTAGGGAAAACCCCAAGGCGTTCTCCACTTATGTGAGAAATAAGAGGATGATCAGAGTGCGAGTAGGGCTGATCAGGGATAGTGGAGGGAACTTGTGCCTAGAGTCTGAGGAGATAGGTGAGACCCTAAATGAATATTTTGCTTCAGTATTCACCAGAGAGAGGGACCTTGTTGCCCATGAGAACAGTGTGAACCAGGTTAATAGACTCAAACAGGTTGATATTAAGAAAGAGGATGTGCTGGAAATTTTGAAAAGCTTCAGGATAGATAAGTCCCCTGGGCCTGACGGGGTATACCCACAGTTACTACGGGAAGTGAGGGAGGAGATTGCTGCGCAGTTGATGATGATCTTTGTGTCCTCACTCTCCACTGGAGTAGTACCGGATGATTGGAGGGAGGCGAATGTTGTTCCCCTATTCAAGAAAGGGAATAGGGAAATCCCTGGGAATTACAGACCAGCCAGTCTTACGTCTGTGGTGAGCAAAATATTGGAAAGGATTCTGAGAGATGGGATTTATGATTATTTAGAAAAACATAGTTTGATTAAAGATAGTCAGCATGGCTTTGTGAGGGGCAGGTCATGCCTCACAAGCCTCATTGAATTATTTGAGGATGTGACAAGACACATTGATGAAGGTCGGGCAGTGGATATGGTGCATATGGATTTCAGTGAGGCATTTGACAAGGTTCCCCATGGTACGCTCATTCAGAAAGTTAAGGGGCATGGGATACAGGGAAATTTGGCTGTCTGGATACAGAATTGGCTGGCCAAAAGAAGACAGCGAGTGGTAGTGGATGGAAAGTATTCCCCCTGGAAGTCGGTGACCAGTGGTGTCCCACAGGGATCTGTTCTGGGACCTCTGCTCTTTGTGGTTTTTATAAATGACTTGGATGAGGAATTGGAAGGGTGGGTTAGCAAGTTTGCCAATAACACGAAGGTTGGTGGAGTTGTAGATAGAGCCGAGGGCTGTTGCAGGTTACAACAGGACATTGACAGGATGCAGAGCTGGGCTAAGAAGTGGCAGATGGAGTTCAACCTAGATAAATGTGAAGTGATTCATTTTGGAAGGTCGAATTTGAATGCTGAATACAGAGGTAAAGGCAGGATTCTTGGAAGGGTAGAGGAACAGAGGGATCTTGGGGTCCACGTACATAGATCCTTTAAAGTTGCCACCCAGGTTGATAGGGTTGTTAAGAAGGCACATGGTGTGTTGGCTTTCATTAACTGGGGGAGTAAGTTTAAGAGCCGCGAGGTTTTGCTGCAGCTTTATAAAACCCTAGTTAAACCACACTTGGAATATTGTGTCCAGTTCTGGTCGCCTCATTATAGGAAGGATGTGGATGCTTTGGAGAGGGTGCAGAGGAGATTTACCAGGATGCTGCCTGGACTGGAAGGCATGTCTTATGAAGAAAGGTTGAGGGAGCTAGGGCTTTTCTCACTGGAGCGAAGAAGGAAGAGAGGTGACTTGATAGAAGTGTACAAGGTGATGAGAGGCATGGATAGAGTGGGTAGCCAGAGACTTTTCCCCAGGGCGAAAATGGCTGTCATTGGGGGATATAATTTTAATATGATTGAAAGAAGGTATAGGGGAGATGTCAGAGGTTGGTTCTTTACACAGAGAGTGGTGGGTGCGTGGAATGCACAGCCAGCAGAGGTGGTGGAGTCAGAGTCATTCGGAACATTTAAGCGACTCTTGGACAGGCACATGGACAGCAGTAAATTGAAGGGGTGCAGGTTAGGTTGATCTTAGATTAGGATAAATGGTCAGCACAACATCGTGGGCCGAAGGGCCAGTGCTGTGCTGTTCTATGTTCTATAAAGTGGAATAAAACCACTTCAGCAGAAAGGTCTTTCAAAAGTCAGTACCAGCTGCAAAAACTTCAGCTGCCCCCTAGGATCATTAAGCCATCCAGGTAAAAAGAAAGGATAAGGAAATTCCTTGAACTGACAGCCCATAAATTCTTCCTGGAATTGTAACCACAAACTAGAAAGCGGGAAGACATATTAAAGATAGCAAGTCGAATAAATTAAGCAAACTTTCTTCCTAGCTATATAACTTTTGACACTTAAGATAATGCCATTTGGAATAGTGGTTATCTGAACATCTATATATCTAAGAATCTTGACACATTGAAAATAGACAGAAGTAGAGATGTGCTTCCAACAACTCCTTGTCAGGCCATATATCTTAGATACCTGAAAGAGTTCTGTATAAAAGACGAGTAAATTGGCTGAATCAGCACTCACTCTCTCCTGCTAAGAGTGTGTCAAAGTTCTGTTCCTCCGCCTGCTTTGTCAAACAAAGACCATGGTGGTTTTTGGAAGTATGTTTCTTTAAACTTCTTAGAAATGTATTGGAAATTGATATGAGATACTTTAGGATTTTCAATGTTTAGATATATCCTTCTCTTAGAGAAGTTAGTTTTTTTTTAACAGATAATAAAGGACTGTTAATCAATTAATATTTTTAACTCTGCAATTCTTTATGTATCAAGTGAGAATATCTTATAACAAAATACTATTGGAAATTAAACTGTGCGGTCTCACCCTCAATAAGTTTTAGATCCTGGACACTCATTTAGGAAGTCTTAAATGACAAGGATCCCCGATCGACAGAGGTAGGGGGTTCAGTCATGAGTGACGTATTTGAACTTTGCCCATTTAGAAGTAACTGAAATCCTGTTTAACTGTTTGAGACACAGAAAAGTAACCTCCACTCGTGAGAGCTATTCGGAGTCTTAACAGAGAAACAGATTTCCCTCTTTTGGCGGCTTAGCCTGAAAGAGGTCAGTGAGATAGTCCCTTCGGATCCAGAATACCGAAACCGCTCACAGTATACACCAACTGTCAAAAGTATCTCCTTCTGCTTGCCCTCACCTGTGATCTCATTTGTAGTAAAGAAGAAATGGAACCATTTGATATACTGACACAAATCCACAGCCATTTGTCAAGTCGCTAACTTTTGGTTGTTCAATTGGCTCTGTTTTATAACCTTTGCTCTAGAGTTGCCAGGTATCTTTACGATACCGCCACGAAGTTCAAGTTCAAGTAATGATCACTAACTCAACACATCAATTAGTAAGATTCAAATCAATACACATTTATTATACACAGTAAATCACTACTCATGCATAAACTCTACTTTCTAAGCTATTTCTATAACTAACAGGCTTATAATTAGCTTTGGACTGGCCCACCAGGTCAGGGGAACAAATGGCCTTTCGTTCGGGTTCTGAGTCTGCAGGATTCAAAAGCTGGTGTGGACTGGTAGCTAGGAGCGCCTATCTCGTAGCGAGCGTTGACTTGAGACTTACTTTCTTGGAGGCCCCTGTCAAGAAGGACGATTTGAACTTGGGGGCTTTACTTTATAGTCCCCAGGGGCTTCCCGCCCTTCGGGGCGGATCCCGTACCTGGTTTCAAGTGATTGGACTTCAGTCCAATCGCTTGGTTCGATTTCTCCAATGCTGGAGCAGTTCCCTGATCGTTGGGCGGTCTTTAAGTGTCCATTAACCTCTTTTGTGTTGGCTCCTGCTGGCGCCGAGGAGTCTGGCTTGGCCTTGTTTACTTCAAAATGTTTTGATTGTTCCCGGGGATCGCTCATTACTATGTAGATGGCTGATACATTACTATGCAGATGGCTGCTTATCGCTGCTGTCTGGGTTTCTGCAGAGTCTAATACACAGTAAACTTGCACCTGCTAGTTTTTGCCTGTGTTGGCTGAATTTCCCTTCAGCCTTTGCGGATCTCCATTTTAAATCGGGAAGTGGCCAACTCAGGTGGCTACACACCCTCCTTGTGATCCTAACGCGAAGCGTGAAGGATCACATAACTGCGTTGTCTTCATTCCCTGACCCGGCGAGCACTCTTCTATGGCCTCTACACTGACCATAACTATGCAAGAAAATTTTTACTGGCAATTCGAAGTGGTGCTATGTCAAAACAGGGACATGCATTACAAAATAAGAAAAATGGTACCTCTAACTATCCTCAATAAACTACACTCACTCAAACATTCAATTATACTAACTTTCTTAATGATACAAACAAAATCATAGCAGCATTATTCACATTTTTCCTGGCTTGGCAGTCAAGCTCAGGATTGTACAATCGCTCATGAAACACATTTCTTTATTCACAAAAGAACGTAAACGAATGTTCTTTATTATAGATCGCAGGGGTCGGGGGTCTGGTCATAACCGAAAATAGGGGATCTTATCCTATATACCGGGGTGCGAGCGCGGTAGGCTCTCCTTCTCCATTTCCTCAGACAAATAGTCTGCACGATGCAGCAGAGTATCGCCAATACTAGTATGGATTCAATCAAGTAGGACAGGGAGTACCAGGTTATAAACCTGTCACACCAAGATGGTGTGGTGTCGCTTGTGACTGGGCTCTGGGTGCTATGGGGAAGTGAATCATTAACGGCTGGGGGGGGGGGGGGTTGGGGTCAGGGGGTTCGCGTTCGCACGCAACCAAATGTTCATTTGGGTGATGAGCAACACGGAGGATGGTTCTTTTTCTTTCTCTTCTCTTCGCTTCGTCTCTTTTCCTGGAGCTTCTGGGGTTCTGTGGGATCAAGCATAGTGTCTGTTACTATCTTGGTTTAATATCTCGTCTGTTAGTATGTTTGTCCTTCAGTGCCAATTCTCCCTTTACAATTTGTCATCATGTGTGACTCCCCCATTTTTTTTTAAACTGAATATTCCGGACAAGACACACTTAAAAATACTGAAACAGTGCGAGCCGTCTCGCAGGATGTGCGATTTTCCATCCAAATGTTTGAGGATGTAAATAGCATAGGGATGGCAACCTAAAGGTCACCTGAAAACAAAAACAAAACTTTTTGAATGAAAATTGCCGAAATGAGGTGCGTATGGGCCGCGACGGGTACGATTTGGATGGAGTCCCCGGGTAGGACGGCGACCAATGCCGTGTGTGCTCTCCCCGAGCGTAGCTGACCAGAGGGGGGTTCCCAGGCAGGGCGGGTCCCAATGCCATTTCTCCACTGCCTGAGCAACCGACAAGAACGGGCAAAAATGTAGTCATCACGGGGGTTGCCGTATTGGTTCTACCTTTGAACCAGAAGAGCAGTTATGAACGGGGGTCTGTGTTTCTGTCGACAGACGAGGTCCTCTGAACTGGCGTCTGGGACATTAACAAATCTCTGTGGACAAACTAGTTCCTCTGAACTAGCGTCTGGGACAAACTAGTTTCTCTGACTGCCAGTGGGCGTCAGAAGGGTGGTGGCGTGGGGCCGTGAAAAAAAAATTCTGATCTTACAAACAACATTAAACAATACCACTACAAACAACATAAAACATGCTGCAGGTTCCATCAGAAAGGACACCGTTTTCTCCCAAGCGGTTCCTTTTTAAAACAACATCTGGACACCTCAGTTATCGGTTGCTAACAGGGTCACAAAGGGGTTCTCGCTTCGGGAGTCAGACTCAAAGTCGTCATCTTCTCCCGGATGCCAAACCTGCGAATGTATAAGGGCAGATAGGGCTGCATGGTGTGATTTGGGATCCATCTCGTCCTTCCGGACGAGTCTGAATGAATTGTCCCGGTGCCAAAAGGATGTGTCCAATTCTGTTGGAATGGCGTCGGAGTCGTCATTGTAGGTCGGTGGTCAGTGGTGGGGTTTGTTTAGGAAAGTGATCATGAAGGGATCACTCGAATCGTGCTCCGATTCGCTGGGTGTGGGGCCTGATGTATGGGGATAGTAGCGTGGCGTGCTGTGGCTACTGTCTGTGTCGCAGTCGCTGTCGCTGCTGCTGCAGTCTGTGGGCGTTCCGGGGCGGAATGTATAGTTCAGGGGTGGAGTCGAGGGCGAGTCCGTGGATGTGATGGGCGTGTTGGGGGAGGGTAGGGTTACGTTGGCTGTTGGCGGGGTGTGGTCTGCTGCGTCGAGCATGACGTGGTGTGCATGGTTGGATTATGGGCCATATGCCTTAAGTTGGTTGATATGGAACCACGCAGTCTTTCCACATTGGGGTACTTAATTTTGTACACTGAGGGGCTTACTTTGTCCGCAATGGAGTACGGGCCCAAATATTTAGGTGACAGGAATGTGCTGGGGTTGTATATGGAGAGCATGACTTGCTGTCCTACACTAAACTCAGTCGCATGTACTGTCTTATCGAAACAGGCCTTGCTCTGTTTCTTTTGTGTGCCTAATCGTACCGCGGCTGCTAGCTGAGCCGTTTTACCATTCTCTACCAGTTGTTCTACTGCTTTCTCGTGTGCGAGGGCCGTCACTCTGGGGCTGGTCAAAACTAATCCCAATAAGAATTCTGTGCCATTCATGGGGCGTCCGGTCATGAGGGTGTGTGGGGTGTAAACTGTAGATGTTGAAACTGTATTTCGCAAAAACATCAGCGCAAAAGGGAGGACTGAATCCCAAGTGATGTTGTTTTGCTGGACCATTTTTCTGAGGGTTGATTTTAGGGTCCGATTCATGCGCTCCCCGATACCACTTGACTGGGGGTGGTATGCGATGTGGAATTTTTGGGTAATGCCAAATATCGTGAGGACGTTCTTCATGACACGTCCCGTAAAATGGGAACCTTGGTCGGATTCAATGCTGCGGGGGAGTCCCCATCTCGTAAAGATGTGGTGGGTTAAGATCTTGGCTGTGGTCTTTGCCCTGTTCGTTCTGGATGGGAATGCCTCTACCCATTTCGTAAAAGTGTCTATGACAACTAATACGTATTTGTAACCATTCCTGCAAGGGGCCAATGGTCCTATAAAATCGATCTGGAGGTTAGTCCAGGGGCCATTAACGGGGCGGGTGTGGCTAAGTTGAGCTTTCTTGGCGTATCTGTCCGGATTGTTCTGGGCACAGATAAGGCAATTCTCAACGTAGTGCGTTACGTCTTCTTTCAAACTTGGCCACCAACAGAGCTGCCTGAGGTGGGCTGTAGTGGGATCAATTCCCTGATGTCCATGACTGTCATGGAACAAACAAATAAGTTGATCCTGTCCTGTTCAGGAACCACATAAAGGGTGTCTTTTAACACCACACCGTCATGTGTGGTCAGTGCATTTTTGAATTTATCATAGGGTGCTGGATAGTTTCCTTTTAAACTCTCCCTGAGATTGTTATCCTGCTTCTGGGCCTGCACTAAATCCTCGATATTAGTCTGCGAGACCTGAACTGCATTCACTGGTGCGCTTTCGGGGGGTGTCCAAAAATATTCATGCCTGGAACCTGCTTTTGCCAGTGCGTCGGCCTTTACATTTCCAGGGGGTGAGGAACGATGGTGGCTACGAACTTTAACTATTCCAAAAGTCCTGCCCTGTGCTTTTCCTAAAATGTGACGGAGCAATGGGGCTGAGGGGAGGAGTTTTCCATCTGCGGAAACAAATCCTCTTGCTTTCCACAGGGGTAGGAATTCTGTAAGGCTATTGCAGACATAGAGGCTGTCCGAGTATATGTCTGCTGGGCTGGGGAAGGAATCTGGGTGTTCTACAATGTACGCCACGGCTGCTAGTTCTGCCGCCTGTGCGCCGAAGTGTCCTGGAAGTTTTATTGCGATTTCTTCTAGGACGCGTCCCTGCGTGTCCTCAACATAAATGCCGCATCCTGTTATGTGCTTCCCTTCTAATATAGTGGAAGATCCATCCGCATATATTCTTATGGTTCGCACGTGTCTGTGTGCTTGGGTCTCTGGGTTGGACTACCTATCTTTCTGGGGGGTGTTTTCGCAATAAAGGGGCCTGTGTTGAGGGGGTGTGGTGAGATGATTTCACATTCATGGGGGGGTGCCTGGGTACTGAAGGTTATCTGCTGAGAAAGTGTGGGTCTTGGTCCTTTTAACAGTGATGTCCCGTCCCTGCAAATGAAGGGTCAATCTGGCTGCTCTTATTTGACTGACTGTACCGTCCTTAAGGCGTCCGTCCAGTAAAAGTTGGGTGGGGGTGTGTTCCGTCAGGATTGTGATGGGGTTTAGTCCGGTTAGGTAAGAAAAATACTGTACTGGCCAAAAAACTGCGAGCAGGTGCCTTTCACAGGCTGAAAATCCCTGCTCCACAGCATCAAACACTCTGGAGGCGTAAGCCACGGGCTTTAACTGTTGTGCCGTTCCTGGAGGAGCACGGCCGAAAGGGTGCGGTCTGTGCTTGCTACCTCTATCGCATAGGGGGAAAGCGGGTCTGGAACTTGTAGTGCGGGGGCTGCAATGAGTGCTCTTTTCAAAGAGTCCTCAGCATCCGTATGCTGCGGAAGCCATTCCCAGGGGGCTCCTTTCTTTAGGAGGTCTGAGGGGGGTGCTGCCTTGCTGGCGAAACCGTCAATGTGGTTTCGGCAGTAGCCAACCAGTCCTGAAAATGACCAGAGGGTTGAAACATTCTGGGGAAGGGGCAATTTGACAATCAAGTCAATCCTTTTATGCTCGATCTCGCGTTTACCACGTGTGATAATTTTACCCAGATATATCACCTTGTTTTCCAAAATCTGGGCCTTTTTGGGGTTCACTTTACAACCAATTTTCTGTAGGAGTTCCAGGAGTTCGGACAGAAGCTCGATGTGCTCTGCCTTGGTGTCTGTCTGCAGTAATAGGTCATCCACATACTGGACCAGACTTTCAGGGCGAGAAAATTTTGACAAACCATTTGCCAGCTGTCGGTGGAAAATGGAAGGAGAGTTGTGGAATCCTTGTGGAAGGCATGTCCACGTGTACTGCTGATTTTTAAAAGTGAAGGCAAATTTGTATTGGCACGCCTTTGCCAATGGAATAGACCAGAATCCATTACTGAGTCCAAAACCGTAAAGTATTGTGAGTTGAGTCCCTGTTTGAGCATGGTCTCGGGACTTGTGGCTACCGTGGGGGCTGCTGCGGGGGTGGCTTTGTTGAGTTCCCGGTAATCGAAGGTCAGTCGCCATGATCCATCAGGCTTTCTCACTGGCCAAATCGGGGCATTATTAGTAGAGGCTACTGATCTGAGTACGCCCTGCACTGTCGATAACTTTTGCGATTTTTTGTGGTCCCAGATCAGGGGTAACCACCGGTTTGTCCCGGGTAGATTGACGGGGGGTTCCAGAGCTGGCATCGGGCGGGGATTGGAAGAATGGGGGACCTGTTCATCGACGGGACGTTTGCAAGCCTAGGGGCACTGGAGGAGAAGTTCGAGTTACCCCGGGAAATGCCTTTAGATATATGCAGGTGAGGGCTTTTGTGAGGCGACAGGTGAGGGAATTCCCGTTGCTCCCGGCACAAGAAGTTCAAGATAAGGTGATCTCTGGTGTATGGGTCGGGGAGGGCAAGGTGTCGGGAATACACCAGGAGTTGAAAGAAGAGGGGGAAGCGCTGGTAGAAGAGTTGAAGGGTAAATGGGAGGAGGAGTTGGGGAGGAGATCGAGGAAGGTCTGTGGGCTGATGCCCTAGTAGGGTTAATTCCTCCTCCTCATGTGCCAGGCTCAGCCTGATACAATTTAAGGTGGTCCACAGAGCGCACTTGACGGGGGCGAGGTTGAGTAGGTTCTTTGGGGTAGAGGACAGATGTGGAAGGTGCTCAGGGAGTCCGGCGAACCATGTCCATATGTTTTGGTCATGCCCGGCACTGGAGGGGTTCTGGAGAGGAGTGGCGGGAGCAATATCTCAGGTGGTGAAAGTCCGGGTCAAGCCAAGCTGGGGGCTAGCAATATTTGGAGTAGTGGATGAGCCGGGAGTGCAGGAGGCGAAAGAGGCCGGAATTCTGGCCTTTGCGTCCCTAGTAGCCCGGCGAAGGATCTTGCTAATGTGGAAGGAGGCGAAGCCCCCCAGCCTGGAGGCCTGGATAAATGACATGGCTGGGTTCATAAAGTTGGAGAGGATTAAGCTCGCCTTGAGAGGGTCTGCGCAGGGGTTCTACAGGCGGTGGCAACCGTTCCTAGACTATCTCGCGGAGCGTTAGAGGAAGGTCGGTCAGCAGCAGCAGCAACCTTGGGGGGGTGGGGGGCGGGGGGGGGGGGAGGGGGGGGCGACATCCTGGGAGGGGGGGGAGGGGGGGTGGGAAAGGGGGGACTGCCTGGGAGGGTGGATGAGCAAGAGATAACATGAAGGGTTGGGGAAACTGGCACGTACGGGTGAGGGCCAGTGTAAAAAGCTGTGTAAATATATCATTTTGCCATGTATATATCTTGCTCTGCGCGATTTCTCGTTTTTTTTTTTTTTGTTACGAGGGGGGCAGGGGTTATTGTTTGTAAGGGAGAAAAATTGTGTTAAAAAACTTTAATAAATATATATTTTTTAAAAAAAAACGTTTGCGATTTCTCCCTCTGCCTCTTGGGGAAATCCGTATTGCTTTTGGGGTCTAGGGTCAGGTCCTGTGATTTGAACGGAACCAGTCATCCGGCCACAGTCATGTTTGTGGGTCACGAATGCTGTCCTGTGCTTCTGCAGAACTGCTCTAACCTGCTTGTCTGTGCTAATTGTGGTCGGGTCAAACCAAAATTTGCCTACTGCGCTAATCTTGTTTGCATATTCTCCTATGGTGAGCGTTGAAGGGGCTCTTGCAGATTCTGCCCTTCTCCAGACACATTGCTTGACTGGATCAAAGGATAGGTTGTGGGAACTCATAAAATCGATGCCCAAAATGTGTTCTGCTGTGTGAGGTAGATCGACTAAGACTTATGGGGTGCTTGGTGGCGATGTTGCGGATTTGAATGGGTACAGGGGCTGTGATGTGTCCCTGCTGCGAGTGGCCTGTAAAGCCGCTGAGGGAGATAGTGGCTGTAGTGGGCCACGTGTCTTTCTGGAATATGGTGGAGGAATTTATTGTGGTGCGGGACCCTCCTGTGCCCCAGAGAAACTCGATGGGCTGTCCCCGTATCTTTGCTGCAACTGCTGGTCGGCCGGACCTATCCCAAAGGGTGTCGCAGACCCAACTGGGGGAGCCCGAACACCGTCAGTCCGTTCCGTTCAGGTTCGTCTGATCTGAACGGGTGCTCACACTATGTATGGGCTCTGTCCTATTCTTATTCAGAGTGCCTGCCTGCTGGGCTCTCTGTGGCTTTCATGGGGCAATGCATTCTCTTGCAAAGTGTCCTAACTGTCCACAGTTGTAACACTCCTGTGGCTTTTGTGGGGGCCTGTTCCTGGCTTCATTTGCCCATGTGGGGTTCTGGTGTGCCTTAACTGCGTGTATGTCTGCTTCTGCCTGCTGTTCGTCGGGATTTTTATTCGTGTGTTTGTTTTGAACAGATTGCTCCCAGGTGCGGGACAATCGTTTTCCAACCCATTTCTCATTATGAGCCTCCTCTGAGGGATCATAATTCATACAAGCTTTTTGTCCTGTTTCTGTGGCATGGGAGATAAGGGTTTGGCCATGTTGTCTGAGACAAATGGGCGCGGTCTAAGTCTCCGAAACGTGCTGCGAAATGGATCCACAGGCATCCAGCAAACGTTGTGGGGTGCTCGGTTTTCTTTTGCCTGCACTTATTGATGCCATCTACGGGGTCACCTCTGTTATACCCGATCGCGTCTAGGATCGTGGTATGCATTTCTGTAAGGGTGCCTCCTCCTACATTCTGTGGGTCGGGAAGGGCTGCTACGACCGAAGGGTCGAAACTCAAAACTGTGAGCTTTACTTGCTCTCACTCATCCAGGCCGTACATGGTCGCCTGCTGTTTTACTCTGGCAAAGAAGTGGTGGGGGTCTGAGGTGGGGAGGAACAGTTTGATTTTATCGCACACGTCCCGTAATTGGGTCCCTGTTAAGGGGGTGGTGTACAGAAATTCCATGTCGTCCGATGTGGCTGTGCGGTGGGTGGTGACTGGGTTCATTGGAGCCTGAACTATTTGTTCTGTGGTGGTTTGGGGTGCTTTTCTCTTCTGGGACTTCGCCTGCGCACATGTTCCCTGAACATATCTCTGCGCTGTCTCACTCAATTCTTCCCAATCAGGGCCGACTTCCTCATCTAACTGTGATCCAAAGGTTTCCTGGAATCCTTTTTGAACTGAAAGCAGAGATTGCAGTTCTGCAAGCTGCTTCTGGCACTTTGCGTGGTCTAATGAGCTTTGTCTTTGCTCCGTGGTGGCAGCATGGAGTGCTCTTAACGCTGCCTTCAGGTCACTACACTGCCTCTGCGCTGCCTCTACCTGCTTCTCAGTTTCCTCTCGTACCAGGATTGCACATTGCGTGTCCTGATAGCTGGGATTGGAAGCTGCTTAGGTGCGCCAGACAAGATTGGTGTGCCCGCTTGGCATCATCCACCTCTCCGTCCTTTGCTGCTAACTTCCTCCTTAATTCTACATTCTCTTTCTCTACTTCACTGACATCGATCTTGCTCATTCGATGTATGCCTTCTATCTCTTTTCGGAGCATCCTAACGACCTCCTCTGTGCCTCGCAATTGTGCCAAACAGGACACGATTGCCATCGGCTTGCGAGCTTTTCCTCAGCTCTTCTTGTGGATCTCTGACAGGTTCTCCCACCAAGTACTGGGTAATGAGCCAGGGCAAGTGATAGATTTGTTAGTGGGGGAGCATTTTGGAGATAGTGACCACAATTCTGTGACTTTCACTTTAGTAATGGAGAGGGATAGGTACGTGCAACAGGGCAAGGTTTACAATTGGGGGAAGGGTAAATACGATGTTGTCAGACAAGAATTGAAGTGCATAAGTTGGGAACATAGGCTGGCAGGGAAGGACACAAATGAAATGTGGAACTTGTTCAAGGAACAGGTGCTACGTGTCCTTGATATGTATGTCCCTGTCAGGCAGGGAAGAGATGGTCGAGTGAGGGAACCATGGTTGACAAGAGAGGTTGAATGTCTTGTTAAGAGGAAAAAGGTGACTTATGTAAGGCTGAGGAAACAAGGTTCAGACAGGGCATTGGAGGGATACAAGATAGCCAGGAGGGAACTGAAGAAAGGGATTAGGAGAGCTAAGAGAGGGCATGAACAATCTTTGGCGGGTAGGATCAAGGAAAACCCCAAGGCCTTTTACACATATGTGAGAAATATGAGAATGACTAGAGCGAGGGTAGGTCCGATCAAGGACAGTAGCGGGAGATTGTGTATTGAGTCTGAAGAGATAGGAGAGGTCTTGAACGAGTACTTTTCTTCTGTATTTACAAATGAGAGGGGCGATATTGTTGGAGAGGACAGTGTGAAACAGATTGGTAAGCTCGAGGAAATACTTGTTAGGAAGGAAGATGTGTTGGGCATTTTGAAAAACTTGAGGATAGACAAGTCCCCCGGGCCTGACGGGATATATCCAAGGATTCTATGGGAAGCAAGAGATGAAATTGCAGAGCCGTTGGCAATGATCTTTTCGTCCTCACTGTCAACAGGGGTGGTACCAGGGGATTGGAGAGTGGCGAATGTCGTGCCCCTGTTCAAAAAAGGGACTAGGGATAACCCTGGGAATTACAGGCCAGTTAGTCTTACTTCAGTGGTAGGCAAAGTAATGGAAAGGGTACTGAAGGATAGGATTTCTGAGCATCTGGAAAGACACTGCTTGATTAGGGATAGTCAGCACGGATTTGTGAGGGGTAGGTCTTGCCTTACAAATCTTATTGAATTCTTTGAGGAGGTGACCAAGCATGTGGATGAAGGTAAAGCAGTGGATGTAGTGTACATGGATTTTAGTAAGGCATTTGATAAAGTTCCCCATGGTAGGCTTATGCAGAAAGTAAGGAGGCATGGGATAGTGGGAAATTTGGCCAGTTGGATAACGAACTGGCTAACCGATAGAAGTCAGAGAGTGGTGGTGGATGGCAAATATTCAGCCTGGATCCCAGTTACCAGTGGCGTACCGCAGGGATCAGTTCTGGGTCCTCTGCTGTTTGTGATTTTCATTAATGACTTGGATGAGGGAGTTGAAGGGTGGGTCAGTAAATTTGCAGATGATACGAAGATTGGTGGAGTTGTGGATAGTAAGGAGGGCTGTTGTCGGCTGCAAAGAGACATAGATAGGATGCAGAGCTGGGCTGAGAAGTGGCAGATGGAGTTTAACCCTGAAAAGTGTGAGGTTGTCCATTTTGGAAGGACAAATATGAATGCGGAATACAGGGTTAACGGTAGAGTTCTTGGCAATGTGGAGGAGCAGAGAGATCTTGGGGTCTATGTTCATACATCTTTGAAAGTTGCCACTCAAGTGGATAGAGCTGTGAAGAAGGCCTATGGTGTGCTCGCGTTCATTAACAGAGGGATTGAATTTAAGAGCCGTGAGGTGATGATGCAGCTGTACAAAACTTTGGTAAGGCCACATTTGGAGTACTGTGTACAGTTCTGGTCGCCTCATTTTAGGAAGGATGTGGAAGCTTTGGAAAAGGTGCAAAGAAGATTTACCAGGATGTTGCCTGGAATGGAGAGTAGGTCTTACGAGGAAAGGTTGAGGGTGCTAGGCCTTTTCTCATTAGAACGGAGAAGGATGAGGGGCGACTTGATAGAGGTTTATAAGATGATCAGGGGAATAGATAGAGTAGACAGTCAGAGACTTTTTCCCCGGGTGGAACAAACCATTACAAGGGGACATAAATTTAAGGTGAAAGGTGGAAGATATAGGAGGGATATCAGAGCTAGGTTCTTTACCCAGAGAGTAGTGGGGGCATGGAATGCACTGCCTGTGGAAGTAGTTGAGTCGGAAACATTAGGGACCTTCAAGCAGCTATTGGATAGGTACATGGATTACGGTTAAATGATATAGTGTAGATTTATTTGTTCTCAAGGGCAGCACGGTAGCATTGTGGATAGCACAATTGCTTCACAGCTCCAGGGTCCCAGGTTCGATTCCGGCTTGGGTCACTGACTGTGCGGAGTCTGCACGTCCTCCCCGTGTCTGCGTGGGTTTCCTCCGGGTGCTCCGGTTTCCTCCCACAATCCAAAGATGTGCAGGTTAGGTGAATTGGCCAATGATAAATTGCCCTTAATGTCCAAATTGCCCTTGGTGTTGGGTGAAGGTGTTGAGTTTGGGTAGGGCGCTCTTTCCAAGAGCCGGTGCAGACTCAAAGGGCCGAATGGCCTCCTTCTGCACTGTAAATTCAATGATAATCTATGATTAATCTAGGACAAAGGTTCGGCACAACATCGTGGGCCGAAGGGCCTGTTCTGTGCTGTATTTTCTATGTTCTATGTTCTATGTATGTCCTATACTCCCGGGACCTGTTTCCTCATTTTCACAGAATTCGCTCCAAAGGGGCCATCCTTCCCCTTTGAGGTACTTTTTGATTTCCTCTTCCCAAACGGGACACTGTCTTACTCTACTGCTGGTCGCTGCGACCACAAATTCTTCAGGATTCATGAGGTGTTGCATTGCCTGCATTGCCATCTTTCTTATCTGAATGCTTCTCTTGAAATTTTGGAATGAGGGGTACTAAGGCGGTGCTGTAATTACAGGTACGGCTTTCGCTATTTTCCGGATTACAAACTCCCGACAGTTTTGTCGCAACAAAAAACTATCAGTTTACCTTATCGCCCTGTTAGTTGCGCATGCATTAACACACACTTCCGAATTATGAGGATTGATCAGAACTGCTTGAACACTTGTGGTTTTTCTGTTCCCAATTGGATCTCCAATTCAAATTTTGGGTTCTCCCGGAGTGGTTAAGACACTTCTAGATCAGGTCCCGGCGGAGTCGCCAGTAATATGTTGCTAACTTTTGGTTGTTCAATTGGCTCTGTTTTATAACCTTTGCTCGAGAGTCGCCAAGTATCTTTACGATACCGCCACGAGGTTCAAGTTCAAGTAATGATCAATAACTCAACACCACAATTAGTAAAATTCAAATCAATACACATTTCTTTAAAAAAATATATTTTATTCAAAATGTTTGGCCAACCATGACAGTACATTGTGTATCCTTTACACAGTAATATAACAATATAAATAACAATGGCCAGTTTTAAGCAAGAAATAAATAATAGATAAACAACATCAAACTTAAAAAACAAAACTAAATGGCAACTGCCTTGTCCCAAATAAATACTCCCCAAAAATACAATTCAGCAGTCCAATATACAATTACCTATAACAACAACCTATACATATTATACATATACACTAACATCCCTGAGAGTCCTTCTGGTTCCTCCCCCTCCCCCCCCCCCCACCCCCCTGGGTTGCTGCTGCTGTCTTCTTCTTTTCCATTCCCTCTATCTTTCTGTGAGGTATTCGACGAACGGTTGCCACCGCCTGGTGTACCCTTGAGCCGATCCCCTTAGGACGAACTTAATCCGTTCCAACTTTATAAACCCTGCCATGTCATTTATCCAGGTCTCCACACCCGGGGGCTTGGCTTCCTTCCACATCAACAGTATCCTGCGCCGTGCTACTAGGGACGCAAAGGCCAAAACATCAACCTCTTTCGCCTCCTGCACTCCCGGCTCCTCTGCAACCACGAATATAGCCAACCCCCAGCTTGGTTCAACCTGGACCACCACCACCTTCGAAAGCACCTTTGTCACCCCCACCCAAAACCCCTGTAGTGCCGGACATGACCAGAACATGTGGGTGTGATTCGCTGGGCTTCTCGAGCATCTCGCACACCTATCCTCTACTCCAAAAAATTTACTGAGCCGTGCTCCAGTCATATGCGCCCTGTGTAACACCTTAAATTGTATCAGGCTTAGCCTGGCACACGAGTTTACCCTACTTAGGGCATCAGCCCACAGCCCCTCCTCAATCTCCTCCCCCAGCTCCTCTTCCCATTTCCCTTTCAGCTCATCTACCATAATCTCCCCCTCGTCCCTCATTTCCCTATATATGTCTGATACCTTACCGTCCCCCAACCATGTCTTTGAGATCACTCTGTCCTGCACCTCCTGCGTCGGGAGCTGCGGGAATTCCCTCACCTGTTGCCCGCAAAAGCCCTCAGTTGCATATACCGGAATGCATTCCCTTGGGGCAACCCATATTTTTCGGTCAGCGCTCCCAGACTTGCAAACGTCCCATCTACAAACAGATCTCTCAATTGTGTTACTTCTGCTCTTTGCCATGTTCCAAATCCCCCATCCATTCTCCCCGGAGCAAACCTATGGTTATTTCTTATCTGGGACCACACCGAGGCTCCCGTCTTACCCCTATGCCGTCTCCACTGCCCCCAGATTTTCAGAGTAGCCACCACCACCGGGCTTGTGGTGTATTTCTTCGGTGAGAACGGCAACGGCGCCGTCACCATAGCTTGTAGGCTAGTCCCCCTGCAGGACGCCCTCTCCAATCTCTTCCACGCCGCTCCCTCCTCTTCTCCCATCCACTTACATACCATTGAGATATTGGCGGCCCAGTAGTACTCACTTAGGCTCAGAAGTGCCAGCACCCCCCTATCCCTACTACACTGCAAAAATCCCCTCCTCACTCTCGGGGTCTTCCCGGCCCACACAAAACTCATGATATTCTTCTCAATCCTTTTGAAAAAAGCCTTCGTGATCACCACCGGGAGGCACTGAAGCACAAAAAGGAATCTCGGGAGGACCACCATTTTAACCGCCTGCACCCTCCCTGCCAGTGACAGGGATACCATGTCCCATCTCTTGAAGTCCTCCTCCATCTGTTCCACCAACCGCGTTAAATTTAACCTATGCAATGTACCCCAATTCTTGGCTATCTGGATCCCCAAGTAGCGAAAGTCCCTTGTTACCTTCCTCAGCGGTAAGTCCTCTATTTCTCTGCTCTGCCCCCCTGGATGCACCACAAACAACTCACTTTTCCCCATGTTCAGTTTATATCCTGAAAATTCTCCAAACTCCCCAAGTATCCGCATTATCTCTGGCATCCCCTCCGCCGGGTCCGCCACATACACCAATAAATCGTCCGCGTAAAGAGATACCCGGTGTTCCTCTCCTCCCCTGAGTACTCCCCTCCACTTCCTGGAACCCCTCAATGCTATTGCCAGGGGCTCAATCGCCAGTGCAAACAATAATGGGGACAGAGGACATCCCTGCCTCGTCCCTCTATGGAGCCGAAAATATGCAGACCCCCGTCCATTCGTGACCACGCTCGCCATCGGGGCCCTATACAGCAGCTGTACCCATCTAATATACTCATCTCCAAAGCCAAATCTCCTCAACACCTCCCACAAATAATCCCACTCCACTCTATCAAATGCTTTCTCGGCATCCATCGCCACCACTATCTCCGCTTCCCCCTCTGGTGGGGGCATCATCATTACCCCTAGCAGCCTCCGTATATTCGTATTCAGCTGTCTCCCCTTCACAAACCCAGTTTGGTCCTCATGGACCACCCCCGGGACACAATCCTCTATCCTCATTGCCATTACCTTGGCCAGAATCTTAGCGTCTACATTCAGGAGGGAAATAGGCCTATAGGACCCGTATTGCAGCGGGTCTTTTTCTTTCTTTAGGAGAACCGATATCGTTGCCTCTGACATAGTCGGGGGCAGCTGTCCCCTTTCCCTCGCCTCATTAAAGGTTCTCATCAGTAGCGGGGCGAGCAAGTCCACATATTTCCTGTAAAATTCAACTGGGAATCCATCCGGTCCCGGAGCCTTCCCCGCCTGCATGCTCCTAATTCCTTTCACTACTTCCTCCATTTCGATCTGTGCTCCCAGTCCCACCCTCTCCTGCTCCTCCACCTTAGGAAATTCCAGCTGGTCCAGAAAACACATCATTCTCTCCTTCCCACCCGGGGGCTGAGCTTCATATAATCTTTCATAGAATGCCTTGAACACTCCATTCACTCTCTCCGCTCCCCGCTCCATCTCTCCCTCCTCATCCCTCACTCCCCCTATTTCCCTCGCTGCTCCCCTTTTCCTCAATTGGTGGGCCAGCAACCTGCTCGCCTTCTCCCCATACTCGTATTGTACACCCTGTGCCTTCCTCCACTGTGCCTCTGCAGTACCCGTAGTCAGCAAATCAAATTCTACGTGTAGCCTTTGCCTTTCCCTGTACAGTCCCTCCTCCGGTGCCTCCGCATATTGCCTGTCCATCCTCAGAAGTTCTTGCAGCAACCGCTCCCGTTCCCTACTCTCCTGCTTTCCTTTATGTGCCCTGATTGATACCAGCTCCCCTCTAACCACTGCCTTCAGCGCTTCCCAGACCACTCCCACCTGGACCTCCCCATTATCATTGAGTTCCAAGTACTTTTCAATACACCCCCTCACCCTTAGACACACCCCCTCATCCGACATTAGTCCCCTGTCCATTCTCCAGGGTGGACGCCGTTCTTTTTCCTCCCCTATCTCCAAGTCCACCCAATGTGGAGCGTGATCCGAAATAGCTATAGCCGTATACTCCGTCCCCCTCACCTTCGGAATCAACGCCCTTCCCAAAACAAAAAAGTCTATTCGCGAATAAACTTTGTGGACGTAGGAGAAAAACGAAAACTCCTTACTCCTAGGTCTACTAAATCTCCATGGGTCTACTCCTCCCATCTGCTCCATAAAGTCTTTAAGCACCTTGGCTGCTGCCGGCCTCCTTCCAGTCCTGGACCTCGATCTGTCCAGCCCTGGTTCCAGCACCGTGTTAAAATCTCCACCCATTACCAACTTCCCCGCCTCTAGGTCCGGGATACGTCCTAACATGCGCCTCATAAAGTTGGCGTCATCCCAGTTCGGGGCATATACGTTCACTAAGACCACCGCCTCCCCCTGTAATTTGCCACTCACCATCACGTATCTGCCCCCACTATCCGCCACTATGGTCTTTGCCTCAAACATTACCCGCTTCCCCACTAATATAGCCACCCCCCTGTTTTACGCATCTAGCCCCGAATGAAACACCTGCCCCACCCATCCTTTGCGTAGTCTAACCTGGTCTATCAGTTTCAAATGCGTCTCCTGTAACATAACCACATCTGCCTTAAGTTTCTTTAGGTGTGCGAGTACCCGTGCCCTCTTTATCGGCCCGTTCAGCCCTCTCACATTCCACGTGATCAGCCGGGTTGGGGGGCTCTTTACCCCCCCCCTTGTCGATTAGCCATCCCCTTTTACCCAGCTCCTCACCCGGTTCCCACGCAGCTGTGTGTCCCCCAGGCGGTGCCCCCCCCGCCCCGCCCACCCCACCCCATACCAGCTCCCGTTTCTCCCCAGCAGCAGCAACCCAGTAAATCCCCCCCTCCCACCCCACCCCCCCCACCCCCGCTAGATCCCCCACTAGCGTAGTTACACCCCCCATGTTGCTCCCAGAAGTCAGCAAACTCTGGCCGACCTCGGCTTCCCCCCGTGACCTCGGCTCGCACCGTGCGACGCCCCTCCTTCCTGCTTCCCTATTCCCGCCATAATTATCATAGCGCGGGAACAAAGCCCGCGCTTCCCTTTTGGCCCCGCCCCCAATGGCCAACGCCCCCAACTCCTCCACCTCCCTTCCTCCCTCTCCCACAACCTGTGGAAGAGAGAAAAGTTACCGGGTCGCAGGATTAACAACATAAAAATCATCTCTCCCCCCCTTTTTTCCCCCTTCTTCGCCCCCCATATTCGCCCCACCACTTTGTCTTAAACGTTCTTTTTTAATAACCCACTCATTCCAATTTCTCTTCAACAATAAATGTCCACGCCTCATCCGCCGTTTCAAAGTAGTGGTGCTTCCCTTGATATGCGACCCACAGTCTTGCCGGCTGCAGCATTCCAAATTTGATCTTCTTTTTATGAAGCACCGCCTTGGCCCGATTAAAGCTCGCCCTCCTTCTCGCCACCTCCGCACTCCAGTCTTGATATACGCGGATCACCGCGTTCTCCCATCTACTGCTCCGAGTTTTCTTTGCTCATCTTAGGACCATCTCTCTGTCCTTACAACGGAGGAATCTCACCACTATGGCTCGAGGAATTTCTCCAGCCCTCGGTCTTCGCGCCATAACTCGATAGGCTCCCTCCACCTCCAGCGGACCCGTCGGGGCCTCCGATCCCATCAACGAGTGCAGCATCGTGCTCACATATGCCCCGACGTCCGCCCCTTCTGCACCTTCAGGAAGACCAAGAATCCTTAAATTCTTCCTCCTCGCATTAATCTCCAGCACCTCCAGCCTTTCCACACATCGTTTATGGTATGCCTCGTGCATCTCCGTCTTCACCACCAGGCCCTGTATATCGTCCTCGTTCTCGGCAGCCTTTGCCTTCACGACCCGAAGCTCCCACTCCTGGGTCTTTTGCTCATCTTTTAGCCCTTCAATCGCCTGTAATATCGGGGCCAACAGCTCCTTCTTCGTCTCCTTTTTAAGCTCTTCCACGCAGCGTTTCAAAAACTCGTGTTGTTCAGGGCCCCATATTAAACTGCCACCTTCCGACGCCATCTTGATTTTTGCTTGCCTTCCTTGCCGCTGCTCTAAAGGATCCACCGCAATCCGGCCACTTTCCTCTCCTTTTTCCATCCGTATCCAGGGGGGGATTCCCTTCTGGTTTACCGCACAGTGCTTTTAGCCGTTAAAATTGCCGTTGGGGCTCTTATTAAGAGCCCAAAAGTCCGTTCCACCGGGAGCTGCCGAAACGTGCGACTTAGCTGGTCATCGCCGCACCCGGAAACCGGCATCAATACACATTTATTATACACAGTGAATCACTACTCATGCATAAACTCTACTTTCTAAGCTATTTCTATAACTAACAGGCTTATACTTAGCTTCGGACTGGCCCAACAGGTCAGGGGAACAAATGGCCTTTCATTCGTGTTCTGAGTCTGCGGGATTCAAAAGCTGGTGTGGACTGGTAGCAAGGAGCGCCTATCTCGTAGTGAGCGTTGACTTGAGACTTATTTTCTTGGATGCCGCTGGACAGTTCACTCTCAGGGGTTGGTTCGCGTTGCTGAGTGACCCCGTCAAGAAGGACGATTTGAACTTAAGGGCTTTACTTGATAGTCCCCAGGGGCTTCCCGCCCTTTTGGGCAGACCCCGTACCTGGTTTCAAGTGATTGGACTTCGTTCCAATCGCTTGGTTCGATTTCTCCAATGCTGGAGCGGTTCCCTGATCGTTGGGCGGTCTTTAAGTGTCCGTTAACCTCTTTTGTGTTGGCTCCTGCTGGCGCAGAGGAGTCTGGCTTGGCCTTGTTTACCTCAAAATGGTTCGATTGTTCCCGGGGATCGCTCATTACTATGTAGATGGCTGCTACATTACTATGCAGATGGCTGCTTGTATCGCTGCTGTCTGGGTTTCTGCAGAGTCTAATACACAGTAAACTTGCACCTGCTAGTTTTTGCCTGTGTTGGCTGAATTTCCCTTCAGCCTTTGCGGATCTCCATTTTAAGTCGGGAAGTGGCCAACTCAGGTGGCTACAGTCAAATGGGTCTAATTTCCCAATGATAGGCATTTTCACTCATTTTTCTTTTTATAAATTTAGAGTACACAATTTTTTTTTCCAATTAAGGAGCAATTTAGCATGACCATTCCACCCAACCTGCACATCTTTGGTTTGTGGGAGTGAAACCTACGCAGATATGGAGAGAATGTGAAAACTCCAAATGGTCAGTGACCCAGGGCCGGGATTTGAACCCGGGTCCTCAGCGCCGTAGGGCATTTTTACTCATGGTTTAAATGATTCCTGACTCTTGTTGGAGCTTCTCTACTTTCTCAACTGCTCCTTCGTCTGTCAACTGCGATCGAAAATGTTTACCTCATCGCCAATGTTGAGACATACACTGGAGGCTTCCAATAGTTAACAAAGGGGTTTATTGATGAAAGGCAAAGGCACTTAAGTAATGCAATATGACAGGTCTTTACACTCAGCTCCCGGGTCCACACTGCCTGAGGTCCTGCTCTCAGGACGCCATGCAAACGTCCCGTTGACTGGGATTAATGCACTGTGGTAGTCTGTGTAGAGGTTTTACGGTACCTGGTAATGCTGGAACACCATTGGTAGATATTGTATGTTTCCTATTGGTCAAGCTATATGGTAGCTCCGCCCTGCAAGGTGGGGTATAAGAGCCCATGCCGCCCCAGTAACCTTCTTTCTTTACCTGAGCTGCTGGGGGAAACATCTAGCTTATTAAAGCCTTCAGTTGGACTACAACCTCGCTTTAGTGGTCATTGATCGTGCATCAATTTAATAAGGAGATTTAAAAGGATGGAGCTCCGAATCAAGCCGGAGTGTCTGCAACTCAGCCCCCACGCGGCGAACTCAGCGGCAACCTTCAAGCACTGGCTGGCGTGTTTTAAAGGATATCTCGGAATGGCTGAAAACACATCCACGGGAGAACAGAATTTGCAAGTCCTGCACTCGAGGGTGAGCCCGGAAATTTACACCCTCATTGAGGACGCGGACGACTTCGATGCAGCATTGGAGCTGCTAAAAGGACATTATATTCACCCGGTAACCCAGGTCTACTCCCGACATCTGCTAGCAACGAGGCGACAAATCCCTGGGGAATCGCTGGAAGAATTCTACCGTGCGCTTCTGGTGTTGGGGAGAAACTGCAGCTGCCCGCAAGTTTTGACGAGCAACCACACAGAACTCTTGATCAGGGACGCTTTCGTGGCAGGTATGCTGTCTTCCCAAATCCGCCAGCGATTGCTGGAAAAAGACACCCTAAGCCTCAAGCAGGCACGGGCCCTTGCAGGCTCCCTGGATATGGCCTCCAGAAACGCTCGCGCTTACGTTCCCAACCGTGCGGCAACCCCCTGGGCAGCGTGGAACCCCTCCGCAGCCAACCCCGAGACATTCCCCCATCCCACCACAAGCTTGTGCTGCAAGGCGGCCTGGCAACCCCGGGGGGCCTCGCTGCTACTTTTGCGGGCAGGCCAAGACCCCCGGCAGCGCTGCCCGGCCCGCACATCCACCTGCAAGGGATGCGGTAAATGAGCCACTTCGTGGTGGTATGCCAGGCCCATGCGGTCGCCGCGGTCTCTGGCAGCGAATGCGGACCGCCACCACAAACCTCTCCACGGTCCCCGTGCGGCCAGCGGATGCCGCCATCTTCCTCCTCCAGGGCCAAGTGTGGCCCCCAGGTGCCGCCATCTTGTCCCGCGGACGCCACGTTCGATGGATGGGCGTCGACATTTTGTGCACCCCCAGCCATGTGCGACCAATGGGAGCCGCCATCTTGGATGGACTCCCAGGACCCCAGCTTGGCTGACCGCACACCGCCCGAAGAGAACACTCAACTGCTGCGATTAGCCTCGGTGACCCTGGACCAGTTCCTGCCTCGAACACCCCCAAATGCTACAACAACAGTACTAATCAACGGGCACGAGATGTCCTGCTTAATCGACTCTGGGAGCACGGAGAGCTTCATACACCCCGACACGGCAAGGCACTGTTCTCTCCTCGTCCATCCCGTTAATCAAAAAATCTCCCTGGCCTCCGGTTCCCACTCAGTAGAGATAAAGGGGTTTTGTGTAACAAACCTCACAGTCCAGGGAAGGGAGTTTAAAAATTACCGGCTCTATGTCCTTCCCCACCTCTGCGTGGCCACACTCCTAGGTTTAGACTTCCAGTGTAATCTCCAAAGTCTAACTTTCAAATTCGGCAGCCCTATACCCCCCACACTGTCTGCGGCCTCGCGACCCTCAAGGTCGATCCGCCTTCCCTGTTTGCGAACCTCACCCCGGATTGCAAACCCGTCGCCACCAGGAGCAGACGGTACAGTGCCCAGGATCGCACCTTTATCAGGTCAGAGGTCCAAAGGCTACTGAGGGAAGGAGTCATTGAAGCTAGCAACAGTCCCTGGAGAGCTCAAGTAGTGGTGGTAAAGACCGGGGAGAAGCATAGGATGGTCATCGACTACAGTCAGACCATCAACAGGTTTACGCAGCTGGACGCGTACCCTCTCCCCCGCATATCCGACCTGGTAAACAGGATCGCGCATTACAAGGTCTTCTCCACGGTGGATCTTAAGTCCGCCTACCACCAGCTTCCCATCCGCACTAGTGACCGCAAATAACTGCCTTCGAGGCAGATGGGCGGCTTTATCACTTCTTAAGGGTTCCCTTTGGTGTCACCAACGGGGTCTCGGTCTTCCAGCGGAGATGAACCGAATGGTTAACCAGTACGGTTTACGGGCAACATTCACGTATCTCGGTAATGTCACCATCTGCAGCCACGACCAGCAGGACCACGACACCAACCTCCGAAAATTCCTCCAGACCGCAAAGATCCTTAACCTTACATATAACAGGGATAAATGCGTGTTTAGCACCGACCGCCTAGCCATCCTCGGCTACATAGTGCGAAATGGAGTTATAAGCCCCGACCCTGAACGCATGCGCCCCCTTATGGAGTTCCCCCTCCCTTACTGCTCCAAGGCCCTGAAGCGCTGCCTAAGGTTTTTCTCTTACTATGCCCAGTGGGTCCCCAACTATGCGGACAAGGTCCGTTCCCTGATCCAATCCACAGTTTTTCACCTTTCGATAGAGGCCCGCCAGACCTTAAGCCTCATCAAAGCAGACATTGCAAAGGCCACGATGCACGACATCGATGAGTCCGTTCCCTTCAAGGTCAAGAGCGACGCATCTGACGTACTCTGGCGGCCAACCTCAATCAAGCGGGCAGACCCGTGGCCTTCTTCTCACGTACCCTCCATGCTTCCGAAATCCGCCACTCCTCAGTCGAAAAGGAGGCCCAGGCCATAGTAGAAGCTGTGCGACACTGGAGGCATTACCTGGCCGACAGGAGATACACCCTCCTCACTGACCAACGGTTGGTTGCTTTCATGTTCGATAATGCACAGCGGGGCAAGATAAAGAACGACAAGATCTTGCGGTGGAGGATCGAACTCTCCACCTGCAACTACAAGATCCTGTATCGTCCTGGCTAGCAAAACGAGCCTCCTGATGCCCTGTCCCGCGGCATATGTGCCACCGCACAAGTGGACCGCCTCCGAGCCCTCCACGAGGACCTCTGCCACCCAGGGGTCAGTCACTTTTTCCACTTTATCAAGACCTGCAACCTGCCCTACTCCATCGAGGCGGTCAGGACAGCCACCAGGGACTGCCAAATCTGCGCAGAGTGCAAACCGCACTTTTACCGGCCAGAGAAAGTGCACCTGATAAAGGCCTCCCGTCCCTTTGAACGCCTCATCATGGACTTCAAAGGCCCCCTCCCCTCCACCGACCACAACACGTACTTCCTAAACGTGATTGACGAGTACCCCCAGTTCCCATTCGCCATCCCCTGCCCCGACATGACCACAACCATCGTCATTAAGGCCCTCCATAGCATCTTTGCACTGTTCGGGTTCCCCGCTTACATACATAGTGATAGGGGGTCCTCCTTTATGAGCGATGAACTGCGTCAATTCCTGCTCAGCAAGGGCATCGCCTCCAGCAGGACGACCAGTTACAACCCCCGGGGTAACGGACAGGTAGAGAGGGAGAATGGAACGGTCTGGAAGACCGTCCTACCGGCCCTACGGTCCAGGAATCTCCCAGTGTCCCGCTGGCAGGAAGTCCTCCCGGATGCCCTCCACTCCCTCCGGTCTCTGCTTTGTACCACGACCAACCAAACACCTCATGAACGTCTCCTTGTCTTCCCCAGGAAGTCCTCCTCTGGGACCTCGCTCCCAACTTGGCTGGCAGCTCCCGGACCCATCCTCCTCCGAAAACACGTGCGGGCGCACAAGTCAGACCCATTGGTCGAGAGGGTCCATCTTCTCCACGCCAACCCCCAGTATGCCTATGTGACGTACCCCGACGGCCGACAAGATACGGCCTCCCTACGAGACCTGGCGCCCGCTGGGTCCCCACGCACACCCCAGCCACCAGTCCCACCCTCGCTCCCACCAGTGCACCTTACAGGAGGATCGGTCCTTCCGCCACCCCTGCCTAGGCCCCCCCACCCACCGACGCACCCTGTAGACGCTCCCTTCCCAGGTCAACCGCTTTCCCCACCAGTGCCGTCTAGGGGTGTTGAAGCTGCCACAGAGATCGAGGTCACGCTCCCGGAATCACAGACACCCGAGCCTCCACCGGAGTCACCATCGAAGCTTTGACGATCACAGAGGATGATCAGGGCCCCCGATCGACTGATTGCTTCATTTTAAAGTGTATGATTAATTATGAATCTGTAAATAGTTACAAAACGCTGTACGGAGGTATTATGGTACCTCCATAACTATAATTTCTACCACGTTACCATGTTGTAATATCAAGCCACCACCCCCGCCGGACTCTTTTTTTAACAGGGGGTGAATGTGGTAGTCTGTGTAGAGGTATTACGGTACCTGGTAATGATGGAAAACCATTGGTAGATATTGTATGTTTCCTATTGGTCAAGCTGTATGGTAGCTCCGCCCTGCAAGGCGGAGTATAAGAGCCCGTGCCGCCCCAGCAGCCTTCTTTCTGTACCTGAGCTGCTGGGGGAAACATCTAGCTTATTAAAGCCTTCAGTTGGACTACAACCTCGTTTTAGTAGTCATTGATCGTGCATCATGCACTCCCTCGCAATTGGCCACATGGTCCAATTCCTGCCGCTTAAAATCCAAACCTCGGACTTCTTACGACGAAGTGCTGAGTAATCACACATCAGGTGGCTCTCCTCCTTAAGATAGCAAAATAGGCACTTTTGACCCAATTTAGCCCGCAAAATCGGACTACAACATCCCCTCACCCTTACCCTCATCCTCAATGATATGATATACAGCAAAAATGCCAGGAAGCAGCAGCTCAAGAGGTCGCAGGGACACCAAGAACTGTGGCAAGGGGCAGGACCGGCGAGCAAGTGGGTCTGCAGAACCACGAGGCGAGGGGTCCCCAGCTACCCCCGAGTGAGGGAGACTGCCAACCTCAAAAGTGAGCTCGGCCCCCCCCCACCCCACCCACCCCACCAGTCGATGGATGGAAGGTGTTCCTCACCCAGGAACTGAAGATGATGAGGGATGTCATCAAGGCAGAAATAATGGCGGCAGACAAGGTGACGGTGCCGGAGGCCGCCATGCAGATGGTTCTCAACGGCATGGAAAAGAGATTGGAATCCCAGGGGAGCACGATAAAGGAGCTGGAAAAAGCATCATCGGACCAGAGCGACCGATTCATCGTCGTGGAGGTGAAAATCAAGAGGTTGGTGGCGAGCCAGGGGAGCCTGAAAAGGAAGGTCGGGGACGATGAAAATCGGTCGAGGCGGCAGAACATCCGAATAGTGGGCCTGCCAGAGGGAATCAAGGCTAGGGACCCGACTGATTATGTGGCTCAATTGGTGGGCAACCTAGTGGGGAGGGACAGCTTCCCCGAGTCGCTGGAGATCGACCGGGCTCACAGGTTGCTCCAACCAAATCCCAAGGCGGGGGAGCAGCTAAGGGCGATAATATCCAAGCTGCACAAGTACCAGGGCTGGGAAAGGATCCTTCGCTGGGCTCGACAGATGGAGGCATGCAACTGGGAGGGACATAATATCAGAGTCTACTAAGACATTGACGTGGACCTGGCAAAGCGTAGGGCGGAATTTAATCAGGCAAAGTCAGCCCTACATAAAAACAAAATCAGATTTGGGATGCTATTTCCAGCCAGACTCTGGATAACATATCAGGGCAAGGAACATTATTTTACTGCCCCTGCACAGGTGAACGAGTTCATCTATAAGACCGGTTTGGACAGACAGCAAGAGAGGCAGCAATGAGGAAGGCACAGAGGAGGTGAAGGAAATTAATAGATGACTTTGCACGGGACTGCATTGCCTCGCTATGAACAAAAGAACCAGCTTGTAGAAAGGAGGGGGCGAGTGCAGCAGAGCACAGGAGGGGGTGAGGAGGAGATAGAGGGGACACCAGCAGAGTGGGCATAGGAGGGGGTGAGGCCGACCCTGGGTGGGGGGGGGCACTACACTAGCGGGAAAGTCAGTTCCAAGAGGTATGAGTGAGAAGGGGGTCATGGCACATCTTCCACCGGGCAGAGAGTGCCTGGCAGGATGGGGGACATAGTATCGGGGGAAGGCTCATGGGGAAGGTAGAGAGAAGGGGGGGAGAAACTGGGGATGGGGGTAGGGGATGTAGTGAGGGGGGGGGACAAAACCACCAGAGGTGATCCTCTCCCTGGGCGCAGATAAATCCTTCGGCAGAGTCGAGTGGAACCACCTCATTGAGGTACTAGAGCAGTTTGGGCTTGGGACAGGGTTCACCTCAGGGACAATGCCCCCAAAGCGAGCGTATGGCCCAATGCCACCAGCTTTGAATACTTCCAGCTGCACAGAGGCACAAAGCAGGGAAGTCTGCTGCTCCCACCCCTGGTCGCACTGGCAATCGAGCTGCGAGAGATCACCTCCAGAACGGCGGGAAACTGGAAGTGAATCTGAAGAGGAGACAGAGAGCACAGAGTCTTGCTCTGTGAGGATGGCCTGCTCCTCTGCATCTCGGACCCATAAAGCGGCATGTATGGGATCTTGAAGCTCCTGAGAGAATGTGTAGCCTTCTCGGGCTACAAACTCAACTTGAGCAAGAGTGAACTATTCCATGTGAACCCGAGAGGGGGAGGGGCAGAACTGGAGGGACTACCATTTAAACTAGCCCAAAACAAATTCCGCTAGTCTGACCAAACCAGTCTGGCAGAGGAAGTAAAAATAAGACTTACAGAGATAGGATACACTCCTGTTCTCCCTGGCGGGGAAGGTACAGATGATCAAGCTGAATGTACCACCCAGGTTCCTCTTTCTGTTCAGGTCCATATCGATCTACATCCCCTTTTCAACTTGATAGATAAGATGTTACTGGCGTCCAAGACATCCCTTAAAACGTCCGACAAAGAAGAAGAAACATGGGGGGCCTGGCCCTCCCAAACATGCAATACTACCCTGAGCAGCCACGCAGAAAGAATGAGGGGATGGGTGAAAGAACCAGGCATGGAAAGGGTAAGGATGGAGGAGCCCTCCTGTACAGGAACGACCCTCCGTGCCCTCGCCATGGCAGCGATCCCATCCCCGCCAACAAAACACTCAACAAGCCCAGTGGTGGTAGCCACCCTCAGAACCTGGAACCAGATGAGGCAGCACTTTGGTTTGATGGAAATGTCCACCATGGCCCCCATCTGCAGCAACCGTAGGTTTGCACCAGCCATGCTAGACGCCATCTTTAAGACAGGACAAGGGGAAACTGACAGTTAGAGACTTTTACACTGAGGGTACTGTCGTGTTGGGTGTTCCGCTATACAAACAAACCAACACGGTTGTAGATGGTACAACTCTGTTTTATTACTCTTGATGACAACATCTGTTAGCTCATGGCTGTGGTTCGTACTTTACCCGTTAACCTGTGGACCCAGCCCTAACACTATCTTAGAGAGGCACTCAGCACATGGTGTATGTCTGGGTGGCGCGCTGTGAGCTCTGTGCTCTGAGCTATCTCCTGCTGGAATGCGCGGGAACTGTGGTGTTCCCTCTTTTATAGTGCGTGTGCTCTCGCTGGTGATTGGCTGTGATGTTGCATGTGTGTTGATTGGTCCGTTGATCTGTCCATCAGTGTGTTTGTGTGATTGCACCATGATATGTTTATATGAATATCATGACCTCCCCCCTTTTAACAAGAATATGTGCCTATATGGTAATAAATATTGGTGTGTACCCTTAAGGAGTGCAGCTGAATATGTGTGTGCAATATCTACAACATATACATGAGGCTAAACTATATACATAGGAAGGTGTCAGGCACAACATAGCAACGAGGTTGTACCACAAACAAAACAAGTGCAATCATCAAATATCGAAAGAGAACTCCCGAAACGACAAAGAGAGAGAAACACATTAACATTGTTGCACAACAATTCAGTGAGTCCAATGTGCAAACAGGCTCATAAGTCCAGCCTAGTAGGTGGGCGACGAATTCGGGTTGACCGCCTCAAGGGTGGGTCAGGATCCACCGGCTGAGGAATGGGCCTGGCCACGGGCGAGAGAGGAACAGGCAGAGTGGCAGGAAGCTCCACGAAGTCGGCATCAGGGACAACAGGAGGGCGTGGCACCGGTGCATGATCATGTAGCGAGCGCGGAAGCAGCCGAAGAGCCCGCCGATCACGCCGGCAAATGGAGCCATCAGGCATGCGAACCAGGAACGAGTGGGGAGCCACGCGGCGGAGAACTTTGGCAGTTGCCGACCAGCCACCCTCTGGTAGGTGTATGCGGACGTTGTCTCCAGGCGCCAGGGCAGGAAGATCAGTTGCCCGAGCGTCATGTGCCACCTTCTGCTGAGCACGTTGCTGTCGCATCCTTTGCAGTACTGGAGCATGGTCGGGTTTAGGAACATGAATGGATGGTACAGTGGTCCTGAGGGCGCGACCCATCAACAGCTGGGCTGGTGAGAGACCCGTGGACAGTGGGGCCGAGCGATAGGCTAGCAGGGCTAAACAGAAGTCAGATCCAGCATCAGCAGCCTTGCAGAGGAGCTGCTTCACGATATGGACGCGCTTTTCCGCCTTGCCATTTGACTGGGGATGCAGAGGGCTGGACATCACGTGTGTGAAGCCATACGAAGCGGCAAAAGAAGACCATTCTTGGCTCGTAAAACAGGGCCTATTGTCCGACGTGACGGTAAGCGGAATGCCATGCGAAGGTTTCCTTACCTGCTCTGATTACAGCTGATGATGTCAAGTCGTGCAGGCGTATGACCTCCGGATAATTTGAAAAATAATCAATTATGATGACGTAGTCCCTGCCAAGCACATGAAAAAGGTCCACACCCACCTTCGCCCAGGGGGACGTTACCAACTCATGGGGCTGAAGCGTCTCAGGGGGCTGCGCCGGCTGAAATTTTTGGCAGGTGGGGCAGTTGAGCACCATGTTGGCAATGTCGTCGCTGATGCCCGGCCAGTACACAGCTTCTCGGGCCCTCCGCCTGCACTTCTCAACCCCGAGATGGCCTTCGTGCAATTGTTCGAGGACCAGCCTGTGCATGCTGTGTGGGATCACAATCCGGTCCAACTTTAGGAGGACACCGTCAATGACGGCCAAGTCGTCCCGGACATTGTAGAATTGTGGGCACTGCCCCTTGAGCCACCCTTCCGTCATGTGGCGCATCACGCGTTGTAGAAGGGGGTCAGCCGCAGTCTCACGGCGAATACGGGCCAGACTTGCATCAGTCGCTGGCAGATTGGCTGATGTGAAGGCCACATGCGCTTCGACCTGACAGATGAACCCCTCCAAATCGGGCGGTGTGCTCACTGCTCTGGACAGGGCATCCGCGATGATGAGGTCCTTTCCCGGGGTGTAGACCAGTTGGAATTCGTATCTCCGGAGCTTGAGCAGAATGCGCTGGAGGCGAGGGGTCATCTCATTAAGGTCCTTTTGTATGATGCCGACCAAGGGGCGATGGTCGGTCTCCACAGTGAACTGAGGGAGACCAAACACATAGTCATGGAATTTATCTATGCCGGTTAGCAAACCCAGGCACTCCTTCTCAATCTGCGCATGGCGCTGTTCTGTGGGGGGTCATGGCCCGCGAGGCAGAGGCGACCGGGGCCCATGATGCAGTGTTGTCCCGTTGCAGGAGTACCGCCCCAATGCCGGACTGGCTGGCATCAGTCGAGATCTTTGTGTCCCGAGTAGTGTCGAAGAACGCCAATACCGGGGCTGTGGTGAGCTTGATCTTGAGCTCCTCCCATTCCTTCTGGTGTGCGGGCAGCCACTGAAACTCCGTAGTCTTCTTCACCAGGTGGCGAAGAGCCGTTGTGTGGGAGGTGAGGTTGGGAATAAACTTCCCCAGGAAGTTGACCATCCCGAGAAAGCGTAACACTGCCTTCTTGTCTGCCGGCTGCGGCATGGCTGTAATGGTGCTCACTTTGTCTGTATCCGGACGCACCCCTGACCGGGATATGTGGTCCCCCAGAAAGTTTAGCTCAGATTGGCCAAAAGAACACTTGGCTCGCTGGAGGCGCAGGCCGTGTTCTCGTATCCGAGCAAAGACGCGCTGGGGACGACTGATGTGCTCCTGTGGTGTGATGGACCAGATGATGACGTCGTCAACATAGACGCGCACCCCTTCGATGCCCTCCATCATCTGTTCCATGGTCCGAGAAACACCTCGGATGCCCAGATTATGCCAAACGGCATCCTATTGTAGCAGTACCTGGCAAAGGGAGTGTTGAAGGTGCACAGCTTCCTGCTGGACTGATCCAGCTGAATCTGCCAAAAACCCTTTGAGGCATCAAGCTTGGTAAAGATTTTAGCCCGGGCCATCTCGCTCGTGATCTCTTCCCGTTTGGGTATGGGGTAGTATTCCCTCATGATGTTATTGTTCAGGTCTTTCGGGTCGATGCAGATCCGGAATTCGCCAGAGGGCTTTTTTAAGCACACCATGGAGCTGACCCATGGCGTGGGCTCCGTGACCCGGGAAGCATTCCTTGGTCCTGGAGATCCTGCAGCTGCTGCTTGAATCATATAGAATCATAGAATTACAGTGCAGAAGGAGGCCATTCGGCCCATCAGGTCTACACCGGCTCTTGGAAAGAGCACCCCACCCAAGGTCAACACCTTCACCCTATCCCCATAACCCAGTAACCCCACGCAACACTAAGGGCAATTTTGGACACTAAGGGCAATTTATCATGGCCAATCCACCTAACCTGCACATCTTTGGACTGTGGGAGGAAACCGGAGCACCCGGAGGAAACTCACGCACACACGGGGAGGATGTGCAGACTCCGCACAGACAGTGACCCAAGCCGGAATCGAACCTGGGACCCTGGAGCTGTGAAGCAATTGTGCTATCCACAATGCTACCATGCTGCCCCTAGGCGGTCCTTGAGTGGTGCTGGGACTCTATGAGGTGCGTGAATGACTGCGGTGGCGTCCGGTTTGAGCCGTATTCTGTAAGTGTAAGACAGTGTGCCCATGCCCTTGAAAGCCTCCTGGTTGTGGGCGAGGAGCGAGTGGAGCTGTGCCCTAAAGTCTGCATCCGGGAAATCGGACGTGCCTTCTGGAGACAGAGTGTGCACCCGCTCAATGAGGTGGAGAACCTTGCACACCTGTGCGCCTAGCAGGGAGTCCTTCGAGGATCCAACTATCTCAAAGGACAGTGTGGCCGTGTATGTGTTGTGTGTCACCTGGAGCTGGCAGGATCCCATGGCCGGGATAACATTACCGTTGTAATCGACCAACTGACAGCGGGATGGCTGAATCGGTGGTTTGACCTTCAAGGCGTAGAAGGCTGACAATACAATGAGATTGGCGGAGGCACCAGTGTCTAAACGGAATGTGATTGGTGACCGGTTGACCGTTAGGGTAGCACACCATTCATCACCCGGATCAACGCTGTGCACTGGCATCGGCTGGTGGGTCCTACTTGGGGACATCCGATTTCTGTCAATTACCGCAACGCGGAAGGCTTCCCGGTCATCGGTATCACCAGTCTGTACGTTGTCAGGGTATGACTCGGTGTATGGAGGCTGAATGGCCCGCACGTCCCTGCGAGGCTGGCGGAATTGGGGAGCGTTGGCAGGTTGAGCTGCTCGACAGCAGGCAGCGTAGTGGCCCATCTTGCCACAGCGGAGGCATTGTCGATTTTTTGCTTGACATTGCCGCTTTAAATGTGCGGATCCACAGTTGCCGCACGTTGTGACGTCATGGCGCTCGTTGCACCACCGCGTATGCACAGTTCGGTCCTGCGTAGAGCACGCCTGCACGTCACGTCCCTCTGCGTCGGCGTCTCTTTTGGCGCATACAAGCGTGCGAGGCCGCGGAAAGCGCGCGAAATGACCGCCCTCATCCGGGCCGGGAGGAACTCGATCAACTGGACCCGCTCGGCCTCGTAGGATCCCTGCCGTGCCGATTTGGCTGCCTGGAATTGGGAGTACCGGCTGGTCACGTTTTCGTGGAGGACGCAGGTTTCGATGGCGGTGGCTAGGGTGAGGCTCTTGATTTTGAGGAGCTGCTGGCGTAGGGTGCCCGAAGTGACCCCAAAAACTATCTGGTCCCGAATCATGGAATCGGAGGTGGCCTCATAGCTGCAGGACTGCGCGAGGATACGGATGTGTGTCAGAAAAGATTGAAAAGGCACATCATTTCCCTGCAGGCGCTGCTGGAAGAGGTACCTCTCGAAGCTCTCATTCACCTCGACGCTGAAGTGTTGCTCAAGTTTTAGAAGGACCGTCTTGTACTTCGTCTTGTCCTCGCCTTCTGCGAATGCCAGGGAGTTGTAGATGTAGATGGTGTGTTGCCCTGCCGTGGAGAGGAGGAGGGCGATCTTCCTGGTGTCCGATGCATTCTCCCTGTCTGTAGCTTCTAGGAAGAGCTGGAAGCGCTGTTTAAACAGCTTCCAGTTGACGCCGAAGTTTCCAGCGATTTGGAGCGGCTGCGGCGGGCTGATAGTGTCCATGGCGCAGGATGACGGATCTCTGAAGATGTGCAGGTAGGTCTCACAGTTGCTGGGTTCCAATCCTGGTAGTATGTCGTGTTGGGTGTTCCGCTTTCCAAACAAACCAACACGGTTGTAGATGGTATAACTCTGTTTTATTACTCTTGATAACAACATCTGTTAACTCATGGCTGTGGTTTGTACTTTACCCGTTAACCTGTGGACCCAGCCCTAACACTATCTTAGAGAGGCACTCAGCACATGGTGTCTGTCTGAGTGGCTTGCTGTGAGCTCTGTGCTCTGAGCTATCTCCTGCTGGAATGCGCGTGGTGTTCCCTGTTTTATAGTGCGTGTGCTCTCACTGGTGATTGGCTGTGATGTTGCGTGTGTGTTGATTGGTCCGTTGATCTGTCCATCAGTGTGTTTGTGTGATTGCACCATGATATGTTTATATGAATATCATGACAGGTACAAAGGCAAATGCCTTGTATATTGTAACCAACGCATATAACCTTGTTGAATGTCCAGTGTATAAAACGTTAAAACTTCAAAAAGTTTTTTTTAAATCCAAAACTCGAACTAAGTAGATTTCACCTTCACTGAAACTGAAGATGGTTTTTCCAAGTGTGGACAAATAACCTGTGCATGGTAATTATCTGTTGGATTTAGCTCATAGAGTTAAATAATATTGGTGTTGTCTGGGAACAAAGGGTGTCTCAGAGTTCAGGAAAAGTCAGTAGTTGGGGAAAAAAGCGATAACTTAATGTAATGCAGTGTGTATTTAGCCATCAGTGTAATTGAGTGTACATTGTAGCGTATTATGTCATGTGTTTTTCTTGAAAGTTAATATTCTTTAGTAATTAGGGACTATTCCTCCCTAGTTTGTATATCTTTCCTCACATTATGTTGTCATGTGAGAGTACCTTTAAGACATGGTGTTTAAGCAATGTACCTTTAAGTAAACAGAGTGGGTGGAGCTGGGCTTTAAGCAGCTTGTGTGTGTCTGTGTGTTTCCAGAGAGCTGCAGTTTGGAGGAAAAGAGCTGGGAGTGTGTTTTGTAGTGAGCTGGATTTGCTGTGATATCTGCCATGAAAGACTATCTCTGGATCATTTGGGTGATTTAAACTCATAATCTTAAAGCCTTTAACCTGATGTGATTCTGTTTAAAGGTGTTAAGTCTCTTGGAAGTTTGAAGGAACATTTTGAGGAATTAATTACTGTTTCAATATTTTCGGAGTTATCTTTGAAGTAAGGGGTGTTAAGAGACCCAATATTTATTTAAGATGTTAAGTTGAGTTCATGGAATAAACATTGTTTTGTGGTTAAAATCCCACGTGTCCATAATTGTAATTCCACACCTAGGGAACAAGCCGTGTGCTAGGAAAAGCAACAAATACATTAAAGGAGGGAGGTTGGTTGAACTCCATGATACAGTTTGGGGTTCTGAAAACGCCTCGCCCATAACAATGTCAAATTGAAAATATACACCACCAAGAACCAATGTTTCAGGTTACCCTTCTGGGTTTAGGGATAACCGCGCATTCAAGATCAGCGGGGTTCTTAATAGTTCCAAATATCAAGGAATGTCTCTGACAGGACAGATGAGTAATCTCCTTCATCTTGCTTAGCTATTGGGACAGTCACAAAGTGATATGATATTTATGCCGAAGCTAATCAAGATGCCATCAATCCAGAGAGAAGTCCAGGTAAACCTTCCTGCACAATAGGTTTCAATAACCTTTCTTTGTTCCTGGACGTTTCTGGGGTCAGAATGTCTAGTGGTCTATTGTCCTTATGTTTTGTGGAGAGTTCAGACAATGTCAGGTGTGAAGTTCGCCGAGGGAACTGCCCTCACAAATCCGTGTTCTGAGGCATCTAGATTTGGCTAATTGTTAGGTCAGGTGAAATCTGCAGTCGTATTAAAACACAGTGGGTGGAATTTTACCTTGTTCTCACAGAGTGTGGCAACAGGCGGGAAAAGCGACATTGAAGCTGCCAGCACCATTTGCCCGTAATAGACTTTTCATTTGTTCAATCGTTGAGCTAGGTTGACATTTACCATGAAAGCATCCATTTTATTTGTCCAGATTAGAGTTAACTGAATGTAGCCAATATCTAAACTGGATTTGGATTTCTCATACAGATATATTTTTTAATGAATCTTCAACGACAATATACTTGGCAATCCCCCTCTCGGTCTTCCCCCTAGCGGGAAGGATGGCCGGGGGTTGGGAGGGTTGGTGGGGGGGGGGGGGGGAACTGTGTGTGTTAATGGTGAATATGGGTGATTCCTGATTCCTATTTGTCATTTGGAATTACTCCAGAAATTCAGCCAGACTGGGTCACATCATTTTGTTCCTCACTAGTTCACTTCCAAAGTGAAATCTTGTACATGTTTGTACAAAAAAACCTAAACAATTAAGAGGGAAGAGACTTCCTGTGTGGCCAAATCCTTAATTATTTCTCAGCCCAAGATGATGCAATTCATACCAAACTGGCTCATTGTTTTTCAAATAAGCAGTTGTTGAATTTGCAAGTGAAGTAACTGTGACAAAAATAACGCATGTTCCATCTCATCTATGCCCTCATTCTTTTTTAGAGTCAGACTGGTGTTTGGCACATGCGGAATCCACCAATGTGGTTAAGAGTCACCAACAGATTGTGCGCGAGGTTGGGGCTGATACAGCTGAAGGTGGTGTATAGAGCACACCTCACAAGGGCGAGGATGAGCCGATTCTTTGAAGGGGTAGAAGATATGTGTGAACGTTGCGGGGGAGGCCCCGCAAATCACGTTCATATGTTTTGGTCCTGTTCAAAGCTGGAGGATTACTGGAAGGAGGTTTTTAGAGTAATCTCTAAAGTGGTGCATGTGAAACTGGACCCGGGCCCTCGGGAGGCCATATTCGGGGTGTCAGATCAGCCAGGGTTGGAAACGGGTGTGGAGGCAGATGTTGTAGCCTTTGCCTCGTTGATCGCCCGAAGGCAGATCCTGGTGAGATGGAGAGCAACCTCTCCACCCAGTGCCCTGGCATGGCGGGGGGACTTGTTGGAGTTCTCGACTCTTGAGAAGGTTAAGTTTGAACTGAGGGGAAGGATGGAGGGGTTCTACAATTCATGGGCATTATTCATCATGCACTTTCAAGAACTGGATAACATCGAACATTAGTTGGGGGGGGGTTGGGAGGGTTGGTGGGGGGGGGGGGGGGGGGAACTGTGTGTGTTAATGGTGAATATGGGTGATTCCTGATTCCTATTTGTCATTTGTTTATGTGAACATGCGGGCCAATGTTTGGGGTTTGGTGGGAGGATAGGATCGTTGTTATTGATATGGGGATTGACATATTCGTTACTGATTATTGTTCATTGTTGGTGGGTGTAAATTTGGGAGAAAATGGGAAAAAGGAGAATAAAAATATATATTTTTTAAAGAGTCACCAACAGAAACATCTGAGAAATCCTCACAAGTATCTATTTTCTGTATATGGTTGCAAACTGCATTATTGTATTGATTATTTTTGTTGTTTTTCTGCCTAAAAAGACCTGGGGCAAAATTCTCCGGAAACGGCGCGATGTCCGCCGACTGGCTCCCAAAACGGCGCAAATCAGACGGGCATCGCGCTGCCCCAAAGGTGCGGAATGCTCCGCATCTTTGGGGGCCGAGCCCCAACCTTGAGGGGCTAGGTCGGCGCCGGACATATTTCCGCCCCGCCAGCTGGCGGAAAAGGCCTTTGGTGCCCCGCCAGCTGGCGCGGAAATGACATCTCCGGGCGGCGCATGCGCGGGAGCGTTTGCGGCCGCTGACGGCATTCCCGCGCATGCGCAGTGGAGGGAGTCTCTTCTGCCTCCGCCATGGTGGAGACCGTGGCAGAGGCGGAAGGGAAAGAGTGCCCCCACGGCACAGGCCCGCCCGCGGATCGGTGGGCCCCGATCGCGGGCCAGGCCACCGTGGGGGCACCCCCCGGGGCCAGATCGACCCGCGACCCCCCAGGACCCCGGAGCCCGCCCGCGCCGCCTTGTCCCGCCGGTAAGGTAGGTGGTTTAATTTACTCCGGCAGGACAGGCATTTTAGCAGCGGGACTTCGGCCCATCTGGGCCGGAGAATTGAGCGGGGGGCCCGCCAACCGGCGCGGCGCGATTCCTGCCCCCGCCGAATATCCGGTGCCGGAGACTTCGGCAACCGGCGGGGGCAGGATTCACGCCAGCCCCCGGCGATTCTCCGACCCGGCGGGGGGTCGGAGAATCTCGCCCCCGAGTTTACATCCCAGTGCTTCTGAGCAGGCGAGCCCACCATCAGATCTTATTTTTCAATTCTTTCATGGAACGTGGGCATCGCGGGCAAGGCCAGCATTTGTTGCCCAATTGCCCTTGAACCAAATGTATTGCTAAGTCGTTTCAGAGGGCAGATTAGAGTCACCCACATTGCTGTGGGTCTGCAGTCACATGTCGGCCAGACCAGGTAAGGACGGCAGATTTCCTTCCCCAAAGGACATGAGTGAACCGGTTAGGTTTTTGCAACAATCACTGATACAAATAGTCATTTGGTTGTACAGAGCTTGAGTATTGCTGAGAAAAGACATTTTGTCAAAGCTTTCCATCTTGAAATCTTCAGGACAATCGAAAGAATACTAGTGTCAGGGGGAAAAGCAACTTTATACTGTATGTAAAGAGATTGAAGATTAGAAGACAAGTGCCATCTGCTCACCATGCAAGCTTGATGTTGAAATGAATATCCTGCGGGATAATGGATACCCTGATCAGATCATTTTTCACTATTTATCGTGTAAACTTATGAACGGGCCTAAAGCCAGCATGTTTATCCCTGTAAAATGCCCAGTCTACCTCAAATTACCTTTAAAGTGCGATGTATCTCAAAAATCTGAGCAACAGCTGAAACTTGCTGTTTCACACTGCTGCTATGAAATAGCAACACAAGTGGCATTCACCACTAACAGGATGTTGCCGTCAGGCCAAAAATACATTGCCTATCACACAGATGAGTAATGTGGGATAAGAATTTCAGTGTCAGTGTGATGCTAGATATGTAGGCCGGACATCCTAAGCACTGGTGGATCGCATCAAACAGACTGTTCCTTCCATTGTTCAAAATGGACAAGGAACAGACCGTACCCAACCAGCCCTGCGTGTAAAACTCAGAACACAGTGTACAACATTAGATGTGATTCTGCGATTGGGCAACATTTGCTAAACAATCCTCTGCATGCTAACAATTACTCCGACAACCAATTTTAGATTGGCAGTCGGGCTCGCAATGTGTCGTATCTGTGTGTACTGGAAGTTACATATATTAATGCCCTGTTCTTTGCAGACAGAAAGAACATGTGTACACATTGCGCTTGTTTCAACTAAGCAAGATAAGTGATAGCCATTCGCTGGTTCCATCCTGAGCGCAATGCCTCAACCAATCAGCATCAAGCTTGGTTTGAATTTTCAAACATTGCTTGGCAGTTAACAGTCAGCCCCCCATTAATTGGTGTATTCTCCCAATCAGAGTCAATTTGCCCAACAATCAGCACTCTCTCCTAATACAGTATAAAGTTTTTGTTACAGAGCAAATTCCCACAAGCAGCTGAAGGACCTTATTTAATAATGCATATCAGAACAACATGCTTCCAGACTCGCTTCCTAAATGACAGCCACTTTTGAAAAAACCTGTATTGTGATTTATTTACAGGAACCACGTTAACATTACGTATAAATATAACCAAAGTAAGTACCAGGCATTCTTCTTTAACACTGCTCAAATTTAACATACACAAGTCAGGATGGTATGTTTCCACTGGTGCTGTTTGGGTGCATTAAACAAAATGCAATGGAAACAAAGTACAATGGGCAGCAGGGTAGCACAGTGGTTAGCACAGTTGCTTCAACGTCCCAGGTTCAATTCCTGGCTTGGGCGACTGTCTGTGCAGAGTCTGCACGTTCTCCTCGTGTCTGCATGGGTTTCCTCCTGGTGCTCAGGTTCGGCGGGTTGGCCATTCTAAATTGCCCTGAGTGTCCAAAAAGATGGGGTGGGGGTTACGGGTATAGGTGTGGGCTTGGGTAAGGTGCTCTTTTCAAGGGCTGGTACACACACGATGGGCCGAATGGCCTCCTTCTACACTGTAAATTCTATCCTAGTGTTGGTAGAGTTGTATTTTACAAACATTAGTGTGTGTGTTGCACATTTGTTTGGATGTAATGTTTCAACCCAGCAAGCATCTTGAGCTCCTCATGTATTGGTGCACAGTTGGTTGTGTTTATGTTCCATATTTGCTCCCAGCAGTAACATAGGAAGAAATGGAAGCAGATGTGTCATCTTTCACAACTCAAGTAGGTAGATAAAACTGGGCCATGTCTGTTATCACAGGAAGCCACAACTGCTTCGATTCTTGGTTAAACTAATGTGTGTCCTTGAGTTGACTCCATCACACTCACATTATAGACCCGATACTATGGAACCATTTAAGCCAATGCTTTTCAAACTTTTCCACTATGGCCTTCAAAAGAAGCACAGCAATATTCAGTATATAGTCATCAAAGTTCCTGTATTTTTGATAAATATCTGATACACATTAAAAATCTGTTTTTTCATGCTTTGAAAAATATAATTTTTTTATGCACTCACCATTAATTCATTTTAAAAATTCTTTCACAGGACGGGGATATCACTGGCCAAGCCAGCATTTATTGCCCATCCCTAAATGCTCTTGAGAAGACACACACAGACATATTGTTATCAGGCCCTGCCTCCAGAGAGGCCCTCTCTTGAACTCCCCCACCAACCCCGGCAACCACACATGGCTGGAGGGGCAGGTGGGAGACATTGCAGTTCTGGCTGCCCAAGCCCCCAGTCCAAGCCTGTGTGTGGCTGTGACCCTGAACATTTTGAATTGATGTTGAGGAGAAGGTCGCCAGTGCCGAGATAATAATAATAATCTTTATTAGTGTCACAAGTAGGCTTATATTAACACTGCAATGAAGTTACTGTGAAAATCCCCGAGTCGCCACACTCTGGCACCTGTTCGGGTACACTGAGGGAGAATTCAGAATGTCGAATTCACCTAACAAGCACGTCTTTCAAGACTTGTGGGTGGAAACGGGAGCGCCCAGAGGAAACCCACGCAGACACAGGGGAGAATGTGCAGGCTCTGCAGAGGTCGTAACCCAAGCCGGGAATCGAACCCTGCTTGGGTAACTGTCTGTCAGGTCCACTGGAAAAATTCAATGATCTTTTCCATCAATCCAGCTTATTCCACTTCAGCAATGCAACAATAAAGTGCACATCACAATGATATCACTCAGAGAAAGAGACCGTGAAATGAACAGGCTAAGGACAGACCCAGATGTCACTTCAGCCTCAGTATCAGTGTGGGCTGCCTTCTCAGAGGAGGGAGAGCTTGTGAACTCATTTACTGTTCCTGCACTCCTAATTGGGGTCACAAGCCATAGTTGGTGCTGGCGAAACTGTGCTGGAGCCTTCCAAAGGCCAATGTATCCAACTTGAGTTGTGGTGCACTAAACTGAGTATCTAGAATTAGGAGTCATTGTTTAAAAATAAGGGGAGGGATTCTGTGATCCTGAGGCTATGTGTTGACACCGTCGGAAACGGCGTCGCATTTATCGACGGCGTCAACATGGCCTCAGGATCAGCAATTCTGGCCCCCACAGGGGCCAGCACGGCACTGGAGCAGTTCACGCCCCTCCAGCTGCTGATCCCGGCGTCAACTGGGCAATGCGCAGTGGCACCAGCGCCAACGCGCACAAACGCAGTGGCTCCCTTCAACGCGCTGGCTCCGACGCAACATGGCGCAGGGCTACATGGGCAAGCACGGAAGGAAGGAGGCCCCCAGCCAGAGAGGCCAGCCCGACGATCGGTGGGCCCCGATCGCAGGCCTGGCCACATCGGAGGCCCCCCCTGGGGTCGGACCCCCCCCCCCCCCCACAGGATGCCCCCCAACCCTTCCACGCCGAGTTCCCGCCGGCTGAGAGCAGGTGTGGACGGCGCCGGCGGGACGCGGCTTTTTTACGATGGCCTTTTGGCCCATCCCGGGCCGGGAATCGGTGGGCAGGCCGCGTAGAGCGGCCCCCAACCGGCGCCGCGCCAACCACGCCAGCGCCAATGTAGTGTGCCGCCGTCGGGGCGGCGTGGCGCAATTTGCGCCGGTCGCGTGTATTCTCCGGCCCGGCCCCGGGCTGAGAGAATCCCGCCCAAGGGGTTGCCCATTTAAAATGGAAAAGAGGAGGATTTGTTTCACTCAGAGGGTCATGTGTCTTTGAAACTCTCTTCCTGAAAAGGCGGTGGTAGCAGAATCTTTGAATATTTTTAAGGCAGGGCTGGATAGATTCTTGGTAAGCAAGAGGGTGATAGGTTATTGGCGGCTAGGTGGGATGCAGATTTGAGGTTACTATCAGAACAGCCATGATCTTATTAAATGCGGAGCAGGCTCAAGGGGACGAATGGCCTACTCCTGCTCTTTGTTCATATGTTCGTAGTGCCCTGAATAGGATTTGATTAAGGCTCAGTGCAACTAAAGCATCAGTTCCTCCCCAAAAGATAAGGTTCAACATTCTGAACCTTTGAGATGAATCTTCGTACCTTCAAATTAGCGTTTGCTGATTTGTATACCTTGGCACACAAATTCATTAATTCCCACATGGTTTATAGTCTTTCACCATTGAGAAAATATTAGTTTTTTTTGTCTTTCTCAGTTGCAAAGTGTTTCCCAGCTTCATGTCACTTGCAGCCTTGATATTCAATTTCTGCTCCTTCATCCAAACCGGTGATTTATGTGGTGAAAGCTGAGATCCAAGCACAGATCCCTGACGAACTCCATCGCGCCAAATCCCATTTATATATCATTATCTCTACTCTTTTTCTCCCATCATCCAACCAATTTCTTATCCCTGTCACAGGACTGCTTCACATTCCGTATTGCTTCACAATAGGGGCAGCACGGTAGCATTGTGGATAGCACAATTGCTTCACAGCTCCAGGGTCCCAGGTTCGATTTCCGGCTTGGGTCACTGTCTGTGCGGAGTCTGCACATCCTCCCCGTGTGTGCGTGGGTTTCCTCCAGGTGCTCCGGTTTCCTCCCACAGTCCAAAGATGTGCAGGTTAGGTGGATTGGCCATGATAAATTGCCCTTAGTGTCCAAAATTGCCCTTAGTGTTGGGTGGGGTTACTGGGTTATGGGGATAGGGTGCAGGTGTTGACCTTGGGTAGGATGCTCTTTCCAAGAGCCGGTGCGGACTCGATGGGCCGAATGGCCTCCTTCTGCCCTGTAAATTCTATGATAAGACATTCCATGTGTTTTTAATTGTATTAATAATCCTGTGTGGAGCCTTATCAAATTTGGTTTGCGGCTCATGCCTTAATGCACATTTCTGGCTATTACAGCGGCGAATGCGAGAGTGTCAACCATCAAGAGCCTCAGTCAGAGACTCTTTGGGATCTCCTGGCCCTGCCAAAGGTGACCCCCCCCCCCCCCCCCCACACACAACGGTTTTTTGGGCGGCAGAGTGTATGACAACGGGAAACCCTGGTGGTGGGACCAGCACCACACACTGGGGGGGCCGGGGGGGGGGGGGGGGGGGGGGCAGTCTCCAGCCCTGTAATTAAAAGATGATTGAATGACAGAATCGTGGTGGGCTGCTTCAAATTCTGCAATTCTTCATGATGCTCCCTTGGGCATCAAATATCAGTATGCAGTAAACAAAATGAAGCTGTTGTTCGGCAGATGGCAAAAGCATGCAGAAAAAGAACAAAAGAACAGGGCAGATACTTTGTTGCCTCCGTGCTGAATAGGGAGAGAGAGGTGAAGAAAAATAACCCACGTGACAAACCAAAGCTGGGAGGAAGGAAACTTAAAAAGGTGTGAAGATTGAGAAAACCGGGTGGGGGATCGAGGGGCAAATGATGCAGCGGAAGGTGTGAAAAGAGGGAAAGGAAAGACGAGCTTCAGCAACCAAAGAAAGTAAGCACGGTCCAAAAGCACTCATGTTAACTCTGTTTCTCTCCTCAGATGCTGCCAGACCTGCTGAGTTGATCCAGCATTTTCTGCTTTTGTCCAAAAGCATCTGCCCACTACCCGACTGACTGTCCAATACCCTCCTCAAACCCAGAAAACTCCTTCTTGCGTGGCAGTTGAACACATATTGAGCACTCACCTGTGTCACAGCTCCTCTTGCTTAACTATAATAAGGGAAGAATGGACAGAGGAAACCATGGAGAAAAAGTAAAAAGGATACACATTTTTGTAAAGGCCCTATAGCAAGATACTAATGGTTGGAATTGAATGCAATGGAAGCGTAAATAATTTTTCATTATGAACAAGGCTCTGGGCTTCAAACAAATGACACAGTTAATAAATTTCCCCTCTTCCGATATTCAGTTTGCACAACTCAATAGTCTCGTTCCAAAAGGTCAATTTTGGAGCAACTGTTGTAGTCAGTGAACCAGCAACGAGAGAGCATGATCATTGTTCAGTCTTGCAGCACTCAGATCTTCTGCTCCAGGGATTTGATTTTATTCTTGTGGCACAGTGGGTTGCCAGATGTGTCCATTTTCCTGGGGACGAAACATTTCAAGACGGACTAATACAATCATTCATTGCAGAAGTTGCCCTAGAATGCACCACATCTTGCTCAATGCCATTGAGCATCTTCAAAAGCCTCATAACCATTTGGCACTTGTACTGGATGTTTGGGAGCTATATTGCTTTGAAAAATGTCAGATGGTGTATGCAGCCAGAGGCTCATGCCTTAATGCACATTTCTGTCTATTATACCAACGATTGCGAGAGTCTCAACCATCAAGAGCCTCAGTCAGAGACTCTTTGGGTTCTTTATCCTTTTTTCATTCAGAATTAACAAACATAAAACTAATTGATTTGAGTTAATGCAATCGATAAAAGAACATCTTTTCAGATCAAAGTGCTACGACAAAAAAACTGAAGCAGGAACCAGATGAGCACACAGAGGCTTGCTAACAGAAGCTGTTTTTATATTGCATTAGCTCCTAAGACAACTCCTCCAATGCAATCGGTCTTCTTCTAATGTGATGCACTATTAGGCTCACTATCTCATAATGTTGCCAGTGAATGCGCATCATAACACCATTGCCAAAATGCATTGCCATACTTATGGAGTGTGATGTTGGAAAATGTGAGGTTATTCACTGTGGTAGGAAGAATGGAAAAGCAAAATATTGGGCGGGACTTTCCAAAATATTGGGCGGGGCAACACGGTAGCCTTGTGGATAGCACAATTGCTTCACAGCTCCAGGGTCCCAGGTTCGATTCCGGCTTGGGTCACTGTCTGTGTGGAGTCTGCACATCCTCCCCGTGTGTGCGTGGGTTTCCTCCGGGTGCTCCGGTTTCCTCCCACAGTCCAAAGATGTGCAGGTTAGGTGGATTGGCCATGATAAATTGACCTTAGTGTCTAAAATTGCCCTTCGTGTTGGGTGGGGTTACTGGGTTATGGGAATAGGGTGGAGGTGTTGACCTTGGGTAGGGTGCTCTTTCCAAGAGCCGGTATAGACTTGATGGGCCGAATGGCCTCCTTCTGCACTGTAAATTCTATGATAAAAAATCCCGCTGAAGTCAATGGAGTTTTGAATGGCTCACTGCATTTCATGGTGCTGGGTGAAAATTCTGCCCATTATTTAATTAGCACAGAATGGTTTTTTTAAATGATTTTATTCGCATTTTCAATTTTACATAGTGAAACTTTTGTGTCTGATATTTACAATTTATAAAGTTTCTTATGTACATACATCTTTCTTGATATATTTTCTTCCCCCCTCCCAGTCCCCTCCTTGGTATCCCCCTCTTCTGCCCTGGGTGTTCTATCACTGAGCTCCTGTTCTCTCCTTTTTTCCTTTCTTCTGTGGTTTTTGTTGCAGGCCTTGTGGGTTCGGGCGGGGGGGGGGGGGGGCTTCCTGCCCCCTCTCCCCCCCCCCTCCATGCTTCCCCCTGTGGCTTCCCTGAGTTTCCTCCTCATTTCCGCCCCCTTTGTTCCTCCTTGTATTGGGTATTCTCGTCTGCTCTCCCCCGTCTCTCCCTCTTTCCATAGTCGCTGTTGGTCTCTAACAGGTCTCGGAACAGGCCGACGAATTGCCCCCACACTTTGTGGAAGCCCTCTTCCGACCCTCGGATGGTATACTTGATCTTCTCCAGGTGGAGAAATTTCGAGAGGTCAGCGAGCCAGTCTGCAGCTGTGGGTGGTGCTGCTGATCGCCAGCCGAGCAGGTTTCTCCGGCGTGCGATTAGGGAAGCGAAAGTCAGGGCGTGGGCCCTCTTCCCCATGTGTATGGCTGGCTGCTCCGATACCCCGAAGACTGCCACTCTCAGGCACAGGCAGGGGTTCAATTGCTATGGCAAACAAGAACGGGGACAGTGGGCACTCCTGCCGTGCACCTCTGTGCAGCTGGAAGTATTCAGAGTTGATGGTGTGGTCTGAACGCTCGCCTTAGGGTCGTATAGGAGTCTCATCCAGGAGGTGAACCCTGCTCCCAGCCCAAATCGCTCCAGTACTTCAAAGAGGTACTTCCACTCGACTCTGTCAAAGGGCTTTTCTGCATTCAGTGAGATGATCACCTCTGGTGTTCTCAGCCCGGGGGGGGGGGTGCGCAACACACTGGTGTTCTCTCCCGGGGGGGGGGGGGGGCAACACACTGGTGCTCTCCCCCCGGGGGGGGGGGGGTAATTATTACATTCATCAGCCGCCTGATATTCGCAGTTGGTTGCTTACCCTTGTCAAAGCCCGTCTGGTCCTCTGCGACTACCTCTGGCACGCAGCTCTCCAGTCTCTTGGCCAGGACTTTCGCAAGTATCTTCGCATCTACATTAAACTGCGAAATGGGTCTGTACGATCTGGCATTCCGTCGGGTCTATGTGTTTTTTGGGTATCAGCGATACCATGGCCTGTGTTAGCGTACGAGGCAGGGTGCCCCTCGTTAGCGAGTCTGCGAACATCTCCCTTAGGTATGGGGCCAGGGCCGGTGCAAATCGTAGCACAGAATGTGTGGAATAGGAGAAACTGGGGCTTTACTGTACAGGAATCACAAAAAATATTTATGCAGGTTAGCAAACAGTTAGAAAGGCAAGTGGAATTTTAGCTTTTATTGAAAGGGAAATGGGTTGTAAAATAGGGAAGTCTAGCTCCAACTGTACAGGGTGTTGGTGGGACCACACCTAGAGTACCGCGTCCAGTTTGGGTCTCTTTATTTCAGGATACTTGGAGGCCGTTCAGAGAATATTCACCAGATTGATTCCTGTGATGATGACATTTTATCGGGAAAGTTTGAGCAGGGCAGCATGGTAACTTTGCTGCCTCACGGTGCCGAGGTCCTAGGTTCGATCCCAGCTCTGGCTCACGCTCCGTGTGGAGTTTGTACATTCTCCCCGTGTTTGCGTGGGTTTCGTCCCCACAACCCACAGATGTGCAGGTTAGGTGGGTTGGCCAGGCTAAATTGCCCCTTAATTGGAAAAAAATAATTGGGTACTCTAAATTTTTTTAAAAAGGAAAGATTGAACAAGTTCGTCAGAGCTTGGAAGACATGAGAGATGATCTTATTGAAACATATAAGATTCTGAGGGAGGCTTCAGAGAGTAGATGCAAAAAGGACGTTTGACCACGTAGGGGAATCTGGAATAAGGAGCCATAGTTTCAGAAGTGGTCTCCCATTCCAGATGGCGATGAGAAGGATTTTCTTTGTCCAGAGGTTCCTAAATCCAGCATTCTCCACCTGAGAGACAGTGGAAGTTGGGTCATTGATTACATTCAAGGCTTTATTGGTGGATTTTTGTACTATAGGGGAGTTGAGGATTATGAGGAGGAAGCAGGACAGTAGAGTTGAGGGAGAAGATCAGGCATGAAGGTATTGCATGAGCAAGATTGAAGAGACACTTGGCCTACCCTTCCTCTTATTTCTTATGTTCTTCTGGTTATGTTCCAGAACACACTCCTTTGGAGTGCAGAAGCCTCATGAGTCATGAGCCAGGACAACAGCCAGTGATCAACAATGCTGCACCATGGCTCTTTGAGTCATCCAGGCAAATGCAGTGAAGTGGGGTCTGGTAAAGCGCCATGACCATTTCATTGGCAGTGATCATTTACCTGCATAAGATAAGGTGATTAGGTGTGTCCACCATCCATCCTTCTCTATTCATGAACTGCAGACAGCTTTTATGTAGTGTTTAGAATACAACATGTATTATGTCAGTTCCACAATCTGCAGGAACCCCTGCTAGAAGCCTACTCCTTGTTCGTATGTTCATATGCCCGTAGTCTTTGAAGATGGATCAGATTGCTCTCTTTATTTTTCTTTCTTGCTTGAACTCGTTCCATCTGTAGGGATGTAAGTGCAGGGACCCAACCTCAAAAGAGCTTCAGTGACCAGTTTCTTACAATGATGAGCTGTTTTGGGTCACTGTCCATGTGGGGTTTGCACATTCTCCCCCTGTCTACGTGGGTTTCACCCCCACAACCCAAAGATGTGCAGGTTAGGTGGATTGGCCAGGCTAAATTGCCCCATAATTTGGAGAAAAAAAAATTGGGTAATCTAAATTTATTTATTTTTAAACAATGAGCTGTTTACCTCATTAATGATCAAAGATTCACAACCGATAAGTAGACAGAGTAAAACTCTAGTGAAAAAAATGTTGGCCTCAATGAAGAAACCTTCTTGCTATTATTCCCTTATATCCTGGACTAATTTTAATGGCTTAAGAAAACTTCCAGGATTTGAGGCAAAGAATCCAAGAAAGGATCAACAGGGGAGGCGATGGCATAGTGGTAGTTGCTTGACTAGTAATCCAGAGACTCAGGATGATGATCTGGGGACCGGGGTTCGAATTTAAACTCAATAAAATATCTGGAATTAAAAGTCTAATGATGACCATGGAGGAAATCTGCCATCCCTACCTGGTCTGGCCTACATGTGACTCCATACCCACATCAATGCCCTCTGAAATGGCCCAGCAAGCCACTCAGCTGTACTCAACCGCTACAAAAAAAGAATGAAACAGGATGGACCACCAGGCACCGGAAACGACAACGGCCCTGCAAAGTCTTCCTTACCAACAGCCAAAATTGTGTGCCAAAATTGGTGAGAGCTCTCTCCTCTAATACAGAACCCTACCTTCCTGATTCTGCACATCATTTGCTCTGACTCAATTCCTGGCTGATCTCTGGTTATGGAGGATGTGCAAGTTAATCAGACAACTTATATACTCAATATATTTTCATTATCAATTTTTGTAGTGATCGCAATCTAATAATTGGGACTTGTATATCTCCTTTCATATCCTCAGGATGTCACAATGCTTTTCACAGCCAATGAATTACTTATAAAGTGTAGATTTTGTGCAAACAAATGCTAGAGCTGACTGTGCACTGCAGGATCCCACTGGCAATTAACCAGCTTTTCATTTGTGCTGACCAAGGGAGGAAAGTTAGCCATTATTACAATGAGGACGGGAGTATAAGAGAAAGGAAGTCTTGCTGTAATTAGTCATATAAATATTGTGGCTGCAAGAGCAAGTCAGAGGTTGGGAATCCTGCAGAGAATAACTCATCTCCTGACTCCCCAAAGCCTGTCCACAATCTACAAGGCACAAGTCAGGAGTGTGTTCGAATACTCCCCACTTTCCTGGATGAGTGCAGCTCCAACACTCAAGAAGCTCAACACCATCCAAGACAAAGCAGCCCACTTGATTGGCATCCCTTCCACAAACATTCACTCTCTCCATTAGCGACGCACAGTGGCAGCCGTGTGTATCATCTACAAGAGGCAGTGACTCACCAAAATTCCTCAGGGAGCACTTTCCAAACCCACGACCACTACCATCTGGAACAGTCGGCGCCAACGGAGAATCTGTGGGTGATACACGACGGGAAAATCAGTGCGAACCCCTCACCAATTCTGGTACCGGTGAGGGGTTAGCACCGGCGCCGTGTGGAACGTCTGCGGATCGCGCGGAAAACGGCCGGAGAATCACCGGGTCCAGGCCGTGCATGCGCCGGCCTGACTAGCTGCACCGGAAAACATGGCGCCGCCCGTGCTGGAACCCTAACCCACCCACTCTGACCCCACAGCCCACCACCTGGCCACCACTCACCATCCCCTTTAGCCCTAGCAGCAGCCCCCCAGCCAGCAGCACAGATCCCGGAAGAATGTGGCGGCGCTGGACACTGTCCACAGCCGGCACGCCAGGTTTCCAACCGCTGGGCAGCACGGTGTCTCAATGGGTTAGCCCTGCTGCCTCACGGCGCCGAGGTCCTAGATTCGATCCCGGCTCTGGGTCACTGCCTGTGTGGAGTTTGCACATTCTCCCCGTGTTTGCGTGGGTTTTGCCTCCACAACCCAAAGATGTGCAGACTCGGTGGATTGGGCACGCTAAATTGCCCCTTACTTGGAAAAAAATGAATTGGGTACTCTAAATTTAAAAAAAAAAGGTTTCCAACTGCTGGGACCACACGTGGCCTGCACCATCGGGCTTTCGGCCCATTGGGGGTGGAGCATCGCAGGTGGGCCGGCTGATGACGCGCCAACGACCTTGCGATTGCGCGTGGTACGCATCCCAATGATGCCGATATGGAGGGGGTGGAGCATCAAACCGGTGCCTGCCCCGAATCCGGCATCGGAAGCCATTCTCTGACCGATTGCCGATCCCAATTTTGGCGTCGGGCTACGGAGAATCCCGTCCAGTGTTTTACAAACTTTTTTTCCGGTGACCCATTTTTACCAACCAGCCAACCTTCGGGGCCCACGTCAGCCGACCATCACGGCCCATACCGGCCAGCCTTAGCGACCCATTCTGGTCGACTTTCGTAACCCACGCCGCCCAAACTTCATGACCCACCATTTTCGCTTACATTTAATGCGACAGGCGAGCCTGCTTGGTCCTCACGAACTCACTTGCTTTGTCATTCAATGTTGCATTTCTGTACGGGTTGTTCATCAGAGGTCTTGGAGCTCACACCAGCACTGTGGGTCCAGTCCTCTTGTGGACTCTCCTGGACAGCTCACACCACCACTGCTTTGTCCTACTGAGGATTCTCCTGTGCCACTCTCACCAGCAGGTTTAGTTCTGAGATCCTGGCCTGTTTGTGTCTCTGGCCCTTTCTTTCTTATTACAAAACGATCCATTTTAAATTTTTCAGTCCTGTTGCTTGTTTGCTGCTGACAAAATGGCAGAATCGCAATCACGCCCAGAGCGTGTGACATCAGTGTTCGAGGCGTGTGACCTGCTCGCTGTCTCGCTTTCGGCAGGAAGACTGATTGAATTTTTTTAAAGATCTTCTCCTGAGTCATGGTGCTGATGTCAGAAGGAGGCGGTGCTTCTCACTGGACTCACGGCATGCGCCCTGATGAAGGGGTACACATGCGCAGCGCGCCCACATTTTGAAAGCTGGTCGCGGACCTCATTTTTAAAGTCGCGCGCAAAATAAATGCATTTTTAAAAGCCAGCTGCTGCGGCCATTGCACGTTTATTCCCACGATCGGGAACGCCGCAATGTATCGCTCCCCGTGACCCTCCTGACACCCGCCCGCGTCCCACCCGCGGGTTGCGACCCCGACTTTGAAAATGACTGATCTAGAAGGACAAGGGCAGCAGACACATGGAACCCCCACCACCTGAAGGTTCCCCTCCAAGCCGCTCACCATCCTGACGTGGAAATATATCGCCGTTCCTTCAATGTCGCTGGGTCAAAGCCTAGAATTCCTCCTGAACAACACTTGTGCTGTAACGCACCACATGGACTGCAGTGGTTCAAGAAGGTAGCTCACTACCACCTTCTCCAGGGGAGTTAGGGATGGGCAATGAGTGATGGCCAAGCCAGCAAAGTCCACACCCTAACTTACCAAAGGAAGGATATGCTTGCCTTGAAGGTGACACAACAAAGGTTCATTAGTTTGATTCCTGAGATGAGAGGGTTGTCCTATCGGGAGACATTGAATAGTTAGTGGCCAGTATTATCTGTACTTTAAAAAAAGAGGTGATTTCATTAAAATGTTGAGCCAATTGAGTATATTCCAAACTGGGATTGATGCTTATTGGGCACTCAGGACATCAAGGGATATTGAGATTATAAAGAGAGGTTAGACAAGACTGGGCTTGTTTCCGCTGGAGCTTAGAAGAGTGAAGGGTGACTTGATTGATACATACAAGATCCTGAATGGTGTTGACAGGCTGGGTGTGGGAAGGATGTTTCCTTTTCTGGGTGAGTCCAGAACTAGGCAGCACTGGTTTAAAATTAGGGGTCACCCTGATAGGGCAGAGATGAGGAGAATTCTTTTCTCACAGAGGGTTGTGAGACTTTGGAACTCTGCCTCAGAAGGCGGTGGACGTCGGGGTCACTGAACATATTTCTGGTGGAGGTAGATAGATTCTTGTTTGGCCAGGGAATCAAAGGTTGTCGGGGGTTAGGTGGGAATGTGGAATTCAAAACACAAATAGATCATGATTTTGTTGAATGGCTGAGCAAGCTGGAGGGGCCGAATGGCCAAATTCTGCTCCTATTTCGTGTGTTCATAATACTCCACTGGAGTTTGGCTTAGATCATGTGCTGAAGTTGGACCTGCCCCCACAATCAATCTTTCGACTCTGAGGGGAGAGCGGGACCAGCACAAAATGGATTAGCAAATCACTTCTCGATGCTAACAATCACTTTAACTGGTTATATTCTTTGGAGGGAGAGCCTCTTGTCAAGAAACCATTTTCATTATTTGCCATTAAATGACATTCATGGGGGTTAATCTTCAGCAAACAAACACTGTTGGTAATTGAAGAGACAAAAATCACTGAGTACACAGACTGCTCAAATGATGTGGAAACCATTCCAGTGATTAAAGCGGCCAAAGAAAAATATTCCAACAGGCAAGTTATAAAATGGCCAACGGCCTGAATTTTAGGCCTAACATAATATTGAACACTTTCAATTAAGAATTGGACATTTTAAATTAAAACCACAGTCAGAAGCACATACAGGCCTGATGGAAAGCCAAACAGCCAAACCCTAATACACTGCACAGACAGCGGGAGCAAGTCTGGACATGTCCTGGACGATAATCAGCCCCATTCAAGTGGATCCATTTTTATGGATTGCCCAGATGAAGCCAGACTTTCTGGCACCTAGATAATCTTATATTGGATAAGAGTTACATGCAGACAATGCACCTGAGGATGGGCCTCTGGGGAAGCTCCTGGTGCCCTGCAGAGTTGTAATTGACAACTCCATTTGGTGTTCCGACCCCCTCCCAGTAACCTTACTGACTGAGAGCCAGAGAAGCTTCTGGAAGGGCGCGAAAAGGGGGAATAAAAAGAAGACATCCAGAGACTCTCCCCAGCCATGACGCAGAGGCAGTGGAGAAGACTCAAAGGCAGGCCCGAGGACAGAAGGAAGCAGAATGCGAGACTCACTTTTGCAGACGAAGCCCCCCCCTGAGACAACTGAGACTCAGAGGTTTGGACCCGCAGCTCGATCCAGCATCTGCACGGGTAGTATTAAGAATCTTCGGCATGGAGGCGGCACGGTGGCACAGTGGTTAGCACTGCTGCCTCACAGCGCCGCGGACCCAAGGTCGATCCCGGCCCCGGGTCACTGCCCATGTGGAGTTTGCATATTCTCCCCGTGTCTGCGCTGGTCTCGCCTCCACAACCCAAAACGATGTTCAGGGTAGGTAAATTGCCCCTTCATTGGAAAAAAAGAATTGGGTACTCAAAATTTTTTTTTTTTTATAAAGAATCTTCGGCATATTCTAGTTGGGATAATTTGGGGGGATAACTGTTTTATTGTGTTTGAAAATATACTTGGGTTGAATTGTTAATTTGTGTCTGTCCTTTGTTCATCTCGCAAATAAGCGCACCAAGGAATCACTTTGTTATTCTCACATGGAGCAATTGACACCAGTTAATACAACAGCTCTTAATAACCATACTCTTACAATCAGGTGAGGAGAGATGGAATGGATCACAAGTTTTTTTTTAAAAAAAGGCTACGTCTGCTCTGGGCCGGGAATCACGTGGGCGAGAATTGGTGCAGGTCCTGACAAACGTGTATTTTTTGTTAATTTAGAGTACCCAATTTTTTTTCTCCAATTAAGGAGCAATTTAGCCTGGCCAATCCACCTAACCTGCACATCTTGGGTTGGGGGGGTGAAACCCATGCAGACACGGGAAAAATTAGCAAACTCCACACAGACAGTGACCCAAGGGCCGGGATTCGAACCTGGGTCGTCAGCGCCATAGGAAGCCGTGCTAACCACTGCGCCACCGTGCTGCCCTAACAAACGTGTATTTGACGCGATGGGCTTCATGGTGGGTCAAGGGGGGTAAAGCTTTAAGGGAGTTGTCCCCAAAGTCCATCGGAGGGTCGCCCCCCCCCTCCAATGCAAGACCTGCCAATGCACCGGCTGGCTCAGGTACAGGAAGCAGCACCTGTCAATTCTACACACCCCCCCCAGCTGTCAGCATTGTTCCATTCATCTCCCTTCACTGTTGAATAACTTTGAAGTGGTCAGCTGTGATAAGGCAATGTTTATAAACTTCAAGCTTTGATTGACAGCTCCTGGAGTTAAGTGCTGTTAGTTTCACAGCTGACCACTTCAAAATCACTAAACCCTGAATGGAGATGAATGGAAAGTGTGTTTGGAGGCTGTCAATCAATATCAAAGGGAAATCATAGAATCCCAATAGTGCCGAAGGACGGAACCTGAAAGAGCACCCGATCGAGGCCTACTCATCCGCCCTAACCCCTTAATCCTACCCAACCTGTACATCTTTGGACATTAAGCGGCAATATTAACATGGACAATCCACCCAACCTGCACATCTTTGGACTGTGGGAGGAAACGAGAGCACCCAGAGGAAACCCACGCAGACAAGGAGACAAAGGCAAAACTTCACACAGTAACCCAAGGCCGAAATTGAACCCGGGTCCCTGGCGCTGTGAGGCAGCAGCGCTAACCACTGTGCCACCATGCTACCTATGAATGAATGGCTTGCAGATCACAGATCTGAGGGAGTTTAAACCCAACTTGTCATGATATCCATATTAACATATCATGGTGCAATCACACACACACACTGATGGACAAATCGACGGACCAATCAACACACACGCAACATCACAGCCAATCACCAGTGAGAGCACACGCACTATAAAACAGGGAACACCACAGGTCCCGCTCATTCCACCAGGAGAGAGCTCAGAGCACAGAGCTCACAGCGTGCCACTCAGACATACACCATGTGCTGAGTGCCTCTCTAAGGTAGTGCTGGGGCTGGGTCCACAGGTTAACTGGTGAAGTACGAACCACAGCCAGAAGTTAACAGTTGTTATTATCCAGAATAATAAAACAGAGTTGTACCATCTACAACCGTGTTGGTTCGTTTGTATATCGGAACACCCAACACGACATAGTACCAGGATTGGAAACTCCCCAGCAACTGTGAGACCTACCTGCACATCTTCAGAGATCTGCCATCCTGCGCCATGGACACTATCAGCCTGCCGCAGCCGCTCCAAATCGCTGGAAGTCTCGGCGTCAACTGGAAGCTGTTTAAACAGCGCTTCCAGCTCTTCCTAGAAGCTACAGACAGGGAGAATGCATCGGACACCAGGAAGATCGCCCTCCTCCTCTCCACGGCAGGGCAACACACCATCTACATCTACAACTCCCTGGCATTTGCGGAAGGCGAGGACAAGATGAAGTACAAGACGGCCCTTCTAAAACTTGAGCAACACTTCAGCATCAAAGTGAATGAGAGCTTCGAGAGGTACCTCTTCCAGCAGCGCCTGCAGGGTAAGGATGAGCCTTTTCAATCTTTTTTGACACACCTCCGTATCCTCGCGCAGTCCTGCGGCTATGAGACCACCTCCGATTCCATGATTCGGGACCAGATAGTTTTTGGGGTAACCTCGGGCACCCTACACCAGCAGCTCCTCAAAATAAAGAGCCTCACCCTAGCCACCGCCATCGAAACCTGCGTCCCCCGCGAAAACGCGACCAGCCGGTACTCCCAATTCCAGGCGGCCGAATCGGCACGGCAGGGATCCTACGAGGCCGAGCGGGTCCAGTCGATCGAGTTCCTCCCAGCCCGCGGCCCGGACGAGGGCGGCCATTTCGCGCGCTTTCCGAGGCCTCCCGCGCTTGTACGTGCCAAAAGAGACGCCGACGCAGAGGGACGTGACGTGCAGACGCGCTCTACGCAGGACCGAACTGCACATGCGCAGTGGCGCAACGAATGCCATGACGTCACGACGTGCGGCAACTGTGGATCCGCACACTTAAAGCGGCAATGTCCAGCCAAAACTCGCCAATGCCTCCGCTGTGGCAAGATGGGCCACTACGCTGCCTGCTGTCGAGCAGCTCAACCTGCCAACGCTCCCAATTCCGCAGCCTTGCAGGGACGTGCGGCCCATTCAGCCTCCATACACCATACACCGAGTAATACCCTGACGACGTACAGACCGGTGATACCGACGACCGGGAAGCCTTCCGCGTTGCGGTAATAGACAGAAATCGGATGTCCCCAATCGGATGTCACCGGCAATGAATGGTGTGCCACCCTAACGGTCAACCAATCACCAATCACATTCCGTTTAGACTGCCCTACACTTACAGAATACAGCTCAAACCGGACGCCACCCCGGTCATTCATGCACCCCGCAGGGTCCCAGCACCACTCAAGGACCGCCTCAAGCAGCAGCTGCAGGATCTCCAGGACCAAGGAGTGCTTTCCCGGGTCACGGAGCCCACGCCATGGGTCAGCTCCATGGTGTGCGTTAAAAAGTCCTCTGGCGAACTCCGGATCTGCACCGACCCGAAAGACCAGAACAGTAACATCATGAGGGAACACTACCCCATACCCAAACGGGAAGAGATCACGAGCGAAATGGCCCGGGCTAATATTTTTACCAAGCTTGATGCCTCGAAGGGTTTTTGGCAGATTCAGCTGGATCAGTCTAGCAGGAAGCCGTGTACTTTCAACACTCCCTTTGGCAGGTACTGCTACAATAGGATTCCGTTTGGTATCATCTCAGCATCCGAGGTGTTTCATCGAATCATGGAACAGATGATGGAGGGCATCGAAGGGGTGCGCGTCTATGTTGATGACGTCATCATCTGGTCCACCACACACAGGAGCACATCAGCCGTCTCCAGCGCGTCTTTGCTCGGATACGAGAACACGGCCTGCGCCTCAACCGAGCCAAGTGTTCTTTTGGCCAAACTGAGCTAAAGTTTCTGGGGGACCACATAGCCCGGTCAGGGGTGCACCCGGATGCAGACAATGTGACAGCTATTACAGCCATGCCGCAGCCGGCAGACAAGAAGGCAGTGCTACGCTTTCTCGGGATGGTCAACTTCCTGGAGAAGTTTATTCCCAATCTTGCCTCCCACCCAACGGCTCTTTGCCACCTGGTGAAGAAGATTATGGAGTTCCAGTGGCTGCCCGCACACCAGAAGGAATGGGAGGAGCTCAAGATCAAGCTCACCACCGCCCCGGTATTGGCGTTCTTCGACACTACTCGAGATACAAAGATCTCGACTGATGCCAGACAGTCCGGCATTGGGGCGGTGCTCCTGCAACGGGACGACACTGCATCATGGGCCCCGGTCGCCTATGCCTCGCGGGCCCTGACCCCCACAGAACAGCGCTATGCGCAGATTGAGAAGGAGTGCCTGGGTTTGTTAACCGGCATAGATAAATTCCATGACTATGTGTATGGTCTTCCTCAGTTCACCGTGAAAACCGACCATCGCCCCCTGGTCGGCATCATACAAAAGGACCTCAATGAGATGACCCCTCGCCTCCAGCGCATTCTGCTCAAGCTCCGGAGGTACGACTTCCAACTAGTCTACACCCCGGGAAAGGACCTCATCATCGTGGATGCCCTGTCCAGAGCAGTGAGCACACCGCCCGAATCGGGGGGGTTCGTCTGTCAGGTCGACGCACATGTAGCCTTCACATCGGCCAATCTGCTACTGATTCAAGTCTGGCCCATATTCGCCGTGAGACTGCGGCTGACCCCCTTCTACAATGTGTGATGCGCCACATGACGGAAGGGTGGCTCAAGGGGCAGTGCCCACAATTCTACCATGTTCGGGACGAGTTGGCCGTCATTGACGGTGTCCTCCTAAAGTTGGACTGGATTCTGATCCCACACAGCATGCACAGGCTGGTCCTCGAACAATTGCACGAAGGCCATCTCAGGGTCGAAAAGTGCAGGCGGAGGGCCCGAGAAGCTGTGTACTGGCCGGGCATCAGCGACGACATCGCCAACATGGTGCTCAACTGCCCCACCTGCCAAAGGTTTCAGCCGGCGCAACCCCCTGCGACGCTACAGCCCCATGAGTTGGTAACGTCCCCCTGGGCGAAGGTGGGTGTGGACCTCTTTCATGTGCTCGGCAGGGACTACGTCATCATTATAGATTTCTTTTCAAATTATCAAGCCTGCATGACTTGACATCATCAGCTGTAATCAGGGCATGTAAAGAAACCTTCGCTTGCCATGGCATTCCGCTTACCGTCATGTCGGACAATGGGCTCTGTTTTGCGATCCAATAATGGTCTTCTTTTGCCGCTTCATACGGCTTCACACGTATGTCGTCCAGCCCTCTGCATCCCCAGTCAAATGGCAAGGCGGAAAAGGGCGTCCATATCGTGAAGCGGCTCCTCTGCAAGGCTGCTGATCCCGGATCTGACTTCTGTTTAGACCTGCTGGCCTATCGCTCGGCCCCACTGTCCACAGGCCTCTCACCAGCCCAGCTGTTGATGGGTTGCACCCTCAGGACCACTGTGCCGTCCATTCATGTTCCTAAACCCAACCATGCTCCAGTACTGCAAAGGATGCGACAGCAACGTGCTCAGCAGGAGGTGGCACATGACACTCGGTCAACTGATCTTCCTGCCCTGGCGCCTGGAGACAACGTCTGCATACACCTACCTGAGGGTGGCTGGTCAGCAACTGCCAAAGTTCTCCGCCGCGTGGCTCCCCACTCGTTCCTGGTTCGCATGCCTGATGGCTCCATTCGCCGGCGTAATCGGCGGGCACTTCGGCCGCTTCCGCGCTCGCTACGTGATCATGCACCGGTGCCACGCCCACCTGTTGTCCCTGATGTCGACTTCGTGGAGCTTCCTGCCACTCTGCATGTTCCTCTATTGCCCGTGGCCAGGCTCATTCCTCAGCCGGTGGATCCTGACCCACCCTTGAGGCGGTCATCACGAATTCGTCGCCCACCTACTAGGCTGGACTTATGAGCCTGTTTGCACATTGGACTCACTGAATTGTTGTGCAACAATGTGAATGTGTTTCTCTTTTTGTCGTTCCAGGAGTTCTCTTTCGATATTTGATGATTGCCCTTGTTTTGTTTGTGGTACAACCTCGTTGCTATGTTGCACCTGACACCTTCCTATGTATATAGTTTAGCCTCATGTACATGTTGTAAATATTGCACACACATATTCAGCTGCACTCAGTACGCACCAATATTTATTACCATATAGGCACATATTCTTGTGAAAAGGGGGGATGTCATGATATCCATATTAACATATCATGGTGCAATCACACACACACTGATGGACAGATCAACGGACCAATCAACACACACGCAACATCACAGCCAATCACCAGTGAGAGCACACGCACTATAAAACAGGGAACACCACAGTTCCCGCTCATTCCACCAGGAGATAGCTCAGAGCACAGAGCTCACAGCATGCCACTCAGATATACTCCATGTGCTGAGTGCCTCACTAAGATAGTGCTAGGGCTGTGTCCACAGGTTAACTGGTGAAGAACGAACCACAGCCAGAAGTTACCCGTTGTTATTATCCAGAATAATAAAACAGAGTTGTACCATCTACAACCGTGTTGGTTCGTTTGTATATCGGAACACCCAACACGACACAGCTGACTGGTTTTCCCTTTCCAGTAATTGACAGGTGCTGCTTCCTCTGCCTGAGCCAGCAGGTGTATTGCACAGGTGAGTTTTAAAGCAGTGATTTTTTTTTCACTGTCTCTGATTGGACAGCTCTCTAGCTTCCAAACACAGTCTTCTGGTGGGCTTCCTGGCAGGGATCTCTTTTCTGGGGGATCTGTAGAGGGTGTCTCTTTATTTAGGAGCTCTTGTGGGGTTTTCCTTATTTGGGGGTCTCTGTGAGGGTCTCTTTATTTAACGGGTCTCTGTGGGGGGTCTCTTTACTTAGGTTTCTTTTTAATGGGGGGCTGGAGTGTGGGCCACCCCCTACTGGGGGGGAGGGGGATGGGGGGTGGAGAATGTTGACCCACCTGGGGGGATCCTAGCCGCAGGACCTGGTTATCTGGCCACCTGCTCAATATGGCGGACGGATAAGAGGATTCACCAGGGAAACCCTTGCAATCCTCGCCATGCAAAAATTTGTATGGCTAAGGATTGGGAATCGCTTCCTGATTTGCACTCCCAGTGCGAGCGCAAATCAGGTGCAATTCAGCTCCGGCGGGAGACAGTCTCCCAAATGGAGAATCCTGTCCAAGATTGTATTAAGTGCACTAACCCATTCTAAGAAAATTGACTAAAACCCTCTAACTTCCATTCAGCCATGCACTCAAATTCACACACACTAAAATAGATCAGAAGTGGGAGGACAGACTGTGGGATAATTAGTGATGGAATGGTTCTATCCAGGCTGAGCGCGGCAGTTCTTTTGGTTCTAGTGTCAAGGCAGTTTAAAGATGGTAAACAGATGAGTTTTCTGTTCTTATGGAGACAGCAACTGCTGAGTTGGATTCTCGAACAAATCACTGCCCTACATGGGTAGTAAAAGGCAAGTGGAGAGGGGGAGAGACTCTCACAGAGATCTTCTATGCTATTCATTTCCAGACTGGCTTACTTTTCTCTGGCCCTTGGAGTAAATGATTTATTTTCTGTAGTTGTGTAATCATGGTATTTATAGTATTTCTTCCCAAGCAGCCTTGCAGTGAAACAGGAGCCCTTTAAGACAGTGATTTTCAAGCTGTTTTGTCCATACCCATTTTGACCAACCGGCCATCCTTCGGGACCCACGCCGGCCGACCTTGTGACCCACGCCAGCCGATCTTCGTGACCCGCGTCGGCTGACCTTAGCAACCACACCGCCTGGCCTTCGTAACCTATGCCGTCTGAACTTCGCGACCCATCATTTCCGCTTACCTTTAATGCGACAGGTGAGCCTGTTTGATCCTCACGATCTCACTTGCTTTGTTATTCAATGTTTCATTTCTGCTAAGGACTACAGTTGATGTTCTCGCTGCATCCTTTGAAAAAAATCAAGAGATTTGTCCTCAAACTCGCCATGCTTCGTCTTCAAATGTCTTTGAAGTTTTGACGGTTTATCTTTCATTTGCCAGTACTTCCCTGCATATAATACACATGGGCTTTGTATCCTGATTTGCATTGGTACATTTAATAAAGCCATACCTCAAGAAATCATCTTTACACTGCTTTGTTCCCAAGTTGAGCTTCTTCTTAATGGGTTTTTATCAGAGGCCCTGGAGCTCACACCAGCATTGCTTTGTCCTGCCGTGGACTCTCCTGAGATGCTCTCTCCAGAAGATTCAGTTGTGAGATCCTGGCCTGTTTGTGTCTCTGGCCCTCTCTTTCTAATTATAAACTGATTCATCTCCAGTTCTTCACATACTCCTGTTGCTTGCTTGCTGGCAACTACAAAATGGAGGAATCTCTCCTCTGTGATTTTGCGGCCAAAGCATGGATCGCATGACATCTGTGTACGTGCTGGGCATGTGACCTACTCTCTGCCGCCGCTTCTGGTGGGAACACTCTGCAGATTTTAAGAAGAAATTTGGTACAGGGACAGCACACTATCATCAGGAAGAGACTGTACTGGGACAGCGAGCTGATGCCAGGAAATGGAGGTACTGGGACAGTGCGTTGATGTCAAGAGGTGGCAGTCTGCCCCGCTGGGCACCGGCTGTGTACACTGCCGGATCCGCCTGAGCAGGCATGCACGCGGATGGCATTCTCTTTTTTTTTTTAAACAGCACATGGAGTCCCATGAGTTTTATTTGTGAAGACTGATAACTTATAATACACCATTATAGTGAAATGATTGCAGAGGTTTCAAACATTCACACAGGTTTCACATGCTAGTCCTTAAATTCCAGTCTAGCATCGCAGCCTGTTGTGTTAACATCTTCTAAATAATGTGTGTTTTGGTTGAACCGCCAAGGCCTGCAGACTCAATGTTGAATCCATCACAGTTGTCAGTTTCGATCATACTTCCATTATTCACATAAATGATTCAAACTTAGGGGCCATTACTACACAATGGGGAATGGATGGTTGCTACTCATGCCTATTTATGATGAACTGCTTTCTCTACAATTGGTTAAGTTTTGAATTTGGAGACACGGAGTCTGGGCGTTCACGGATTTTGAGTTTTGGTAAATCCGAGGGCAATAGAAGGTGTGAATTTCACAAATAGATTTGTCTCAGTGTCACAAGTAGGCTTACATTAACACTGAAATGAAGTTGCTGCGAAAATCCCCTCGTCGCCACACTCTGGCGCCTGTTCGGGTACACTGAGGGAGAATTCAGAATGTCCAATTCACCGAGCAAGCAGTTCTTTCAGGACATGTGGGAGGAAACTGGAACACAGGGAGAACGTGCAGACTCTGCACAGACAGTGACCTGAGCCGGGAATTGAACCTGGGTCCCTGGCGCTGTGAAGCAACAGTGCTAACCACTGTGCTACAGAATTAAGAGCTTTACAGAGACTTGAGATAATTCTGAGTTTGCAGAAATTACAAAAGTCACCAGACCATCAGTGGCCGTCCTAACAGCTTGCTGATTTCGTCCTTTTTAAAACTTAGTCAGTGGTTTTCTACCAGTAAATCCATAAATGCATTTTTGGACAACGTATGACTTCATAACAATGCAAAAGAGGGCAGAAGGAAACTGAATCAGACATAATATTTTCAGTCAGAATTGCTTACTCTGGTAAGAATCTTGCAAGTATGGGAATGTGTTTTTGAAACCTTGGCATTTCTACTGGCGGGAGAGGGAATAAACACCTTTGCTCTCCTTACCGAAGGGAGGACATACTTGCCCAGGAGGAGGTGCGACAAAGATGCCTGTGACAAGAGGATTGTCCTCTGAGAGTGATTGAGTAGAATGTGTCAATAGTCTCTGGAGTTTAGAATAAGGCAGGTAATCTCATTGAAATGAATGATAATCTTTGAAGGATTGACGTGGTATGATTTTGAAAAGTTAAATAACATTGAGCGCCACATAATTGTGGTAAAACCATTCACCCAAAAAGGGGGGAAAAATTAAAATATAGATTTCAATACCCAAAGTTTGAACAAATTTTTTTTTTTTTTAATTTAGAGTACCCAATTAATTTTTTCCATTTAAGAGGCAATTTAGCACAGCCAATCCACCTGGCCTGCACATCTTTGGGTTGTGGGGGCAAAACCCACGCAAACACGGGGAGAATGTGCAAACTCCACATGGACAGTGACCCAGAGCCGGAGTTTGAACAAATGTGATGATTCCCACCAAACTAATCTCTAATGGTCAAAGTACAGGAGCGAAAATCTCCGTAATCGGCGTGATGTCCGCCGACCGGTGCCAAAAACGGCGCAAATCAGTCCGGCATCGCGCCGCCCCAAAGGTGCGGAATCCTCCGCATCTTGAGCGGCCGAGTCCTAACCTTGAGGGGCTAGGCCCGCGCCGGACTGATTTCCGCCAGCTGGCGGGAAAGGCCTTTGGTGCCTCGCCAGCTGGCGCGGAAATGACATTGCCGGGCGGCGCATGCGCGGGAGCGTCAGCGGCCACTCACGGCATCCCCGCGGATGCGCAGTGGAGGGAGTCTCTTCCGCCTCCGCCATGGTGGAGACCATGGCGAAGGCGGAAGGAAAAGAGTGCCCCCACGGCACAGGCCCGCCCGCGGATCGGTGGGCCCCGATCGCGGGCCAGGTCACCGTGGGGGCACCCCCCGGGGCCAGATCACCCCGCACCCCCCCCAGGACCCGGGAACCCGCCCGCGCTGCCTTGTCCCGCCAGTAAGAGAGGTGGTTTAATCCATGCCAGCGGGACAGGCATTCCAGCAGCGGGACTTCGGCCCATCCGGGCCGGAGAATCGCCGGGGGGGCCCGCTAACCGGCGCGATTCCCGCCCCCGCCGAATCTCCGGTGCCGGAGAACTCGGCAACCGGCGGGGGTGGGATTCACGCCAGCCCCCGGCGATTCTCCGACCCGGCGGGGGGTTGGAGAATCCCGCCCCAGAAATGCCAAGCTCTTCAGAGTAACGGAGGGAGACACCTCAACTTTGGATTCCTAGGTGACTGATGGGCTTAAAGCACATTTTCCCTCACATGCATCATATCAGCATAGTACAATAAAACAGAACTCAACTTCTGCCTCCGACAACACACCAATAAAAATCTTCAAAGCCCCTCATAAACACAGAGACTCCTTTGTACAATAGTCAAGAGATACTTTACGTGTCTCTTTCAATGTAGAATCCATTTCCAATTCCAGTGCATGTGAGCTCATGACTATTACTTAACCATATTGCCCTCTTTATTTTCAGTCGTGACTCATTGTCCATTTCAGCACTGCCATAGCCAAAGAATCAGTGGGAGTTGAAGATGGGTAAGAGTTGATTGCAAATATTCAGCCATTTCTTCAAACAGAAGGGTTCACAATCTGCTGCTGAGCAGTGATGAGACCTTTGACTGAGACTCCAAATGGTTGGTCAAATGGTACCTTGCACACGCAGTGGGTCCTGCATTGGCAGATGAGTTGGCAGGTCTTTTATGTGACGTAGGTACCTGTCATTTGGCAGCCCTCTCAAGATCGCAGAATGCTGCGAGGAAGTGTGCAATCTCTGCAAGCACAACACACCCCGGCCTTGTTGTCTGATCGGAAAACATCTAGGGCCATTCTGTTGGGAGCCATTTGCATAACCTCACACGATTGATCAGGGCACAGTTGGCAGAGCAGATGGGTTCCAGGACAATGACTCAACTGCGCAAATAATACTTGTGAGCACAGGAGAGAAGCACAGCAGAAAGGCTATTTCGCAGTGAGGCTGACAGAAAAGAAAGCGACTCGGAAGGAATAGTAGATACTGGCCAGTAGGAATGTCATAAGAGTGTCGGCTGCTGACCATATGGAGGAGGAGGGACTACTGGGGCACCAAAGAAACTGTGATTGGGTTTGTGGTTCAAGAAGTTTCATCTGTGGTTCATCTGCAAAATGCTATTAGAGGGATTCTCTAAATACCTTCATGGTATATCTCCGGAATCAGCCAGTCTGCCAATTAGACAAGAGGTGTTTAATTTTCTGAAGTAGATCACTGCACTATTACATTGCTGCATTGTCTGTGCACAGCTGCATTTATTTTAATGGTACCTTAAGTTCCAGATGTACATCCACAGTGCTGTTAGGGAGAGGATTCCAGGCTTTTGAAAGTGCAGTTGGTCAGCTGTATGTTTTTGCAATACCCAAATGGCAAGTTATAAAATCTATTGCAAATCTGGATTAGTATCAGGGGTTTTTATTACTCTGAGTCACTGTGTGCCCATGTTTTTCAGAAAGCTTGAATGCTTCGGGCCATGCGAAGCAATGGGCCTGTTGTTTTTTTTTTAAATAACATTTTATTGAGGTATTTTTGGTATTGTAACAACAACAAAATAAACATTATCCATGAACTATAAACATAGTGCAAAAGCTGTCTCCCTCCCTTACAGGTCCCACCTTTATTAACCCCCTACTCTAAGCTAAACTAACCCCCCCCCACTTCCGCTGACGATTAATTTTCCGAGAAGAAGTCGACGAACGGTTGCCACCTCCGGGCGAACCCTAACAGTGACCCTCTCAAGGCGAACTTGATTTTCTCCAAACAGAGAAAGCTAGCCATGTCCGGCAGCCAGGTCTCCAACTTCATGGGCTTTGAGACCCTCCAAGCTAATAGTATCCGTCTCCGGGCTACCAGGGAAGCAAAGGCCAGAACGTCTGCCTCTTTCTCCTCCTGGATTCCCAGGTCTTCTGACACCCTGAAAATTGCCACCTCTGGACTCAGTGCCACCCTTGTTTTTAACATCGTGGACATAACATCTGCAAACCTCTGCCAAAATCCCCGAAGCTTTGGACATGCCCAGAACATGTGGACATGGTTCGCTGGTCCTCCCTCACATTTTGCACACCTGTCTTCCATCCCAAAGAATCTGCTCATCCGGGTCACTGTCATATGAGCCGGGTGAATGACCTTGAATTGTACCAGGCTGAGCCTGGCACATGTTGCAGACGCGTTGACTCTACTCTACGCGTCCGCCCATAGACCATCCTCTATCTCTCCTCCCAGCTCCTCCTCTCACTTGCGCTTCAGCTCCCCAGTCTGCGTCTCCTCCGACCCCACAAGTTCCTTGTAAATGTCAGAGACGCTCCCTTCTCCTACCCACCCTCTGGAAACTACCCTGTCCTGAATCCCCCTTAGCGGTAGGAGCGGAAAGGCTGATACCAGTTTACGTAGGAAGTCCTGCACCTGCAGATACCTGAATTTGTTTCCGCTCGCCAACCCAAACTTCTCCTCCAGCGCCCTCATACTCGGAAAGCTCCCCTCTATAAACATATCCCCCATCCTCTCAATCCCTGCTCTCCGCCATATCCGGAACCCCCCATCCGTACTCCCCGGGGCAGCCCGGGGATTATTACAGAATGGGGCCCAGACCTATGCTCCCTCTGCTCCCACATGTCTCCTCCATTGCCCCCAGACTCTTAGGGCTGCCACCACCACCACGGGGCTGGCGGGAACGGCAGAGGCGCAGTTACCAATGCCACCAGATTGGTGGCAATGGACCTGTTGTTGACATGAGTGACAACCAGCTACCCCTTATTGCTTCATAGCTACAATCTGTTTAGTGAGAGAAGAATAGATTCTATGATGTTCCTCTGACATCCTTTCCTCACAATACTGCAACTGAGTCAACTTTCAATACCCAATACTTCACGCTTGATGCACACACATCTGGAGCACTGCACCGGATCACTCTTTTTCCACTTCCATCTCTACCTAGTTCCTCCTACTTCCCGATCCAGAACCACTTAGTTCCTCACCTTAATTTGCCTTCCCCTCTCTTCATTCTACAATCCCTTTCCCTCACTTCCCACTGCTCTACCCATCTAATCGCATCCCCTCCCCTCCTTTTCCACCTGTTCCCATGCTATTCTCACTCCTCACTGCCCCTCAACTTGCTCCTCTTCCCCTCCCCACGTCAACCCCACCCATTCGTCAAACCCCGCCCATCTAATTCTCTATCCTGCCCTTCCCTCAACCCCTCCCCATCTCTCTCCCCTCCATCTCATCCCCTTCCCTCCCTTACATCATCCTCTCCTCACCCCGCTAACTCTTCACCACCCCCTTCATCTTCCCGCTTCCTCCTTCCCTGCCAATTCTGCCCTACACTCCCTCATCCCTTCATCCCTCTTGCCCCAAAACTGTATCCCCATTCCCTCAACTCCCTCGCCCCAGAACCCATCCCTTCAGTTCACCCTCCCTAATTCACACTCTTATCTATTCCCCAACCCACATTCCCCACCCATCTGCATCCCCCACTTTCCTCCCTCCCACTCTTCTCCACTCCTCCAAATCCAATTCTTCATCACATTCCCCTTCCCATCCCCTCGTCACACATCTTCCTTTCCCTGAACATCCTCATCTACCCTCCCTTAACCGCTCCCTCATCAGCCCTCTCCTCCCACAGCTCCCTGCCCTCCCTCCTCCTCAATCATAGAATCATAGAATTTACAGTGCTGAAGCAGGCCACTCAGCCCATCGAGTTTGCGCCAGCCCTCAGAAAGATCACCCTACTTAAGCCTACGCCTCCACCCTATTCCTGTAACCCAGTAACCCGATCTAAACTTTTGGACACTAAGGGGCAATTTAGCATGGTAAAGCCACCTAACCTGCACATCTTTGGACTGTGGGAGAAAGCCCATGCAGACACAGGGAGAAAATGCAAACTCCACACAGACAGTAACCCGAGGCCGGAATTGAACCCGGGTCCCTGGTGTTATGAGGCAGCAGTGCTAACCACTGTGCCACCATGCCACAAGGCCAGGGACCCGGGTTTGATTCCCGATTCTCCCCGTGTCTGCGTGAGTTTCCACCGGGTGCTCCGGTTTCCTCCCACAAGTCCCAAAAGACGTGCTTGTTAGGTGAATTGGACATTCTGAATTCTCCCGGTGTGGACCTAAACAGGCACCAGAGCGTGGCGACTAGGGGCTTTTTACAATAGCTTCAATGCATTGTTCTCATCCACTCTCATCCCCGCTCCCCCCTCTCATCCCAGCTTCCCCCACCCACCTCATCATCGCTCCCCCCACCCCCTCAACTCCGCGCCCCCCACCCCCTCATCTCCGCTCCATCCACTCCCCTCATCTCCGCCTTCCCCACTCCCCTCACCTCAACTCCCCCATGCCCATCATCTCCACTCCCTCACCCACCTCATCATCGCTCCCCCCACCCCCTCAACTCCGCGCCCCCCACCCCCTCATCTCCGCTCCATCCACTCCCCTCATCTCCGCCTTCCCCACTCCCCTCACCTCAACTCCCCCATGCCCATCATCTCCACTCCCTCACCCACCTCATCATCGCTCCCCCCACCCCCTCAACTCCGCGCCCCCCACCCCCTCATCTCCACTCCATCCACTCCCCTCATCTCCGCCTTCCCCACTCCCCTCACCTCAACTCCCCCATGCCCATCATCTCCACTCCCTCACCCCCCTCATCACCGCTCCCCCCACCCCCTCATCTCTGCTCCCCCTCATCTCTGCTCCCCCACCCCCCTAATTTCCGCTCACCCCCCTCATCTCTGCTCCCCCCTCATCCCCGCTCCCCCACAACCACCTCACTCATCTCAGCTCCCCCACCCTCCTCACCTGTGCACCCACGCACCCCCTTCATCCCCACTCCCCCTCATCCCCGCTCCCCCCCACCCCCCTCATCTCCGCTCCCCCAATTTCTCTCATCTCTGCTCTCTCCATCCCCCACCCCCTCATCTCTGCTCTCCCCACCACCCTCATCCATGCTCACCCACCCTCCTCCCCACCCCCTCATCCTCTATTCCCCCTCATCCTTGCTGACCCACCCCCACCCCACCCCTCCATCCCCTCCCCACCCCTAAAATCCCCATCCTCTCCCCTATAATCCCCATCCTCTCCCCTATAATCCCCATCCTCTCCCCTATAACCCCCATCCTCTCTCCTATAACCCCCATCCTCTCTCCTATAACCCCCATCCTCTCCCCTATAACCCCCATCCTCTCCCCTATAATCCATATCCTCTCCTCTAGAACGCCCATCCTCTCCCCTTTAATCCATATCCTCTCACCTGTAACCCCCATCCTCTCCCCTATAACCCCCATCCTCTCCCCTATAACCCCCATCCTCTCTCCTATAACCCCCATCCTCTCTCCTATAACCCCCATCCTCTCTCCTATAACCCCCATCCTCTCCCCTATAACCCCCATCCTCTCCCCTATAACCCCCATCCTCTCCCCTATAACCCCCATCCTCTCCCCTATAACCCCCATCCTGTCCCCGATAACCCCCATCCTCTCCCCTTTAATCCTCATCCTCTCCGCTATAACCCCCATCCTCTCCCCTATAATCCCCATTCTCTCCCCTATAACCCCCATCCTCTCCCCTATAATCCCCATCCTCTCCCCTTTAATCCCCATCCTCTCCCCTATAACCCCCATCCACTCCCCGATTACCGACATTCTCTCCCCTATAATCCCCATCCTCTCCCCTATAACCCCCATCCTCTCCCCTATAACCCCCATCCTCTCCCCTATAATCCCCATCCTCTCCCCTATAACCCCCATCCTCTCTCCTATAACCCCCATCCTCTCTCCTATAACCCCCATCCTCTCCCCTATAACCCCCATCCTCTCCCCTATAATCCATATCCTCTCCTCTAGAACGCCCATCCTCTCCCCTTTAATCCATATCCTCTCACGTGTAACCCCCATCCTCTCCCCTATAACCCCCATCCTCTCCCCTATAACCCCCATCCTCTCCCCTATAACCCCCATCCTCTCTCCTATAACCCCCATCCTCTCTCCTATAACCCCCATCCTCTCACCTGTAACCCCCATCCTCTCCCCTATAACCCCCATCCTCTCCCCTATAACCCCCATCCTCTCTCCTATAACCCCCATCCTCTCTCCTATAACCCCCATCCTCTCTCCTATAACCCCCATCCTCTCCCCTATAACCCCCATCCTCTCCCCTATAACCCCCATCCTCTCCCCTATAACCCCCATCCTGTCCCCGATAACCCCCATCCTCTCCCCTTTAATCCTCATCCTCTCCGCTATAACCCCCATCCTCTCCCCTATAATCCCCATTCTCTCCCCTATAACCCCCATCCTCTCCCCTATAATCCCCATCCTCTCCCCTTTAATCCCCATCCTCTCCCCTATAACCCCCATCCACTCCCCGATTACCGACATTCTCTCCCCTATAATCCCCATCCTCTCCCCTATAACCCCCATCCTCTCCCCTATAACCCCCATCCTCTCCCCTATAACCCCCATCCTCTCCCCTATAACCCCCATCCTCTCCCCTATAACCCCCATCCTCTCCCCTATAACCCCCATCCTCTCCCCTATAACCCCCATCCTCTCCCCTATAACCCCCATCCTCTCCCCTATAACCCCCATCCTCTCCCCTATAACCCCCATCCTCTCCCCTATAACCCCCATCCTCTCCCCTATAACCCCCATCCTCTCCCCTATAACCCCCATCCTCTCCCCTAAAATCCCCATCCTCTCCCCTATAATCCCCATCCTCTCCCCTATAATCCATATCCTCTCCCCTATAACCCCCATCCTCTCCCCTATAACCCCCATCCACTGCCCGATAACCGACATTCTCTCCCCTATAATCCCCATCCTCTCCCCTATCATCCCCATCCTCTCCCCTATAATCCCCATCCTCTCCCCTATAATCCCCATCCTCTCCCCTATAACCCACATCCACTCCTCTATAACCCACATCCTCTCCCCTACAATCCTCATCTTCTGCGCTATAACCCCCATCCACTCCCCTAGAACCCACATCCCCTCCCCTATAATCCCCATCCTCTCCCCTAAAATCCCCATCCTCTCCCCTAAAATCTCCATCCTCTCCCCTAAAATCCCCATCCTCTCCCCTATAATCCCCATCCTCTCCCCTATAATCCATATCCTCTCCCCTATAACCCCCATCCTCTCCCCTATAACCCCCATCCACTGCCCCTATAATCCCCATCCTCTCTCCTATAATCCCCATCCTCTCCCCTATAATCCCCATCCTCTCCCCTATAATCCCCATCCTCTCCCCTATAATCCCCATCCTCTCCCCTATAACCCACATCCACTCCTCTATAACCCACATCCTCTCCCCTACAATCCTCATCTTCTGCGCTATAACCCCCATCCACTCCCCTAGAACCCACATCCCCTCCCCTATAATCCCCATTCTCTCCCCTATAATCCCCATCCTCTCCCCGATAATCCCCATCCTCTCCCCGATAATCCCCATCCTCTCCCTTACAGCCCCCATCCTTTTCCCCTATAACCCCCATCCTCTCCCCTATAACCCCATCCTCTCCCCTACAACCCACAGCCTCTCCCCTATAACCCCCATCCTCTCTCCTACAACCCCCCATTCCACTCCCCTATAACCCACATCCTCTCCCCTATAATCCCCATCCTGTCCCCTATAACCCTCATTCCACGCCCCTATAATGTACATCCTCTCCCCTATAATCCCCATCCTCTCCTCTATAACCCACATCCTCTCCCCTACAATCCTCATCTTCTGCGCTATAACCCCCATCCACTCCCCTAGAACCCACATCCCCTCCCCTATAATCCCCATCCTCTCCCCTAAAATCCCCATCCTCTCCCCTAAAATCCCCATCCTCTCCCCTATAATCCCCATCCTCTCCCCTATAATCCCCATCCTCTCCCCTATAATCCATATCCTCTCCCCTATAACCCCCATTCTCTCCCCTATAATCCCCATCCTCTCCCCTATAATCCCCATCCTCTCTCCTATAATCCCCATCCTCTCCCCTATAATCCCCATCCTCTCCCCTATAATCCCCATCCTCTCCCCTATAACCCACATCCACTCCTCTATAACCCACATCCTCTCCCCTACAATCCTCATCTTCTGCGCTATAACCCCCATCCACTCCCCTAGAACCCACATCCCCTCCCCTATAATCCCCATTCTCTCCCCTATAATCCCCATCCTCTCCCCGATAATCCCCATCCTCTCCCCGATAATCCCCATCCTCTCCCTTACAGCCCCCATCCTTTTCCCCTATAACCCCCATCCTCTCCCCTATAACCCCATCCTCTCCCCTACAACCCACAGCCTCTCCCCTATAACCCCCATCCTCTCTCCTACAACCCCCCATTCCACTCCCCTAAAACCCACATCCTCTCCCCTATAATCCCCATCCTCTCCCCTATAACCCTCATTCCACGCCCCTATAATGTACATCCTCTCCCCTATAATCCCCATCCTCTCCTCTATAACCCACATCCCCTCCCCTATAATCCCCATCCTCTCCCCTATAACCCACATCCTCTCCCCTATAACCCACATCCTCTCCCCTATAACCCCCATCCCTCTCCCCTACAACCCCCATCCTCTCTCCTATAACCCCCATCCTTTCCCCTACAACCCCCATCCTCTCCCCTACAACCCCCATCCTCTCTCCTACAACCCCCATCCTCTCCCCTACAACCCCCATCCTCTCCCCTACAACCCCCATCCTCTCCCCTATAACCCCCATCCTCTCCCCTATAACCCCCACCCTATCAACCCCATCCTCTCCCCTTTAATTCCCATCCTCTCACCTATAACCCAGATCCTCTCCCCTATAATCCCCATCCTCTCCCCTATAACCCCCACCCTCTCCCCTATAACCCCCACCCTCTCCCCTGTCACACCCATCCTCTCCCCTATCACCCCCATCCTCTCACCTATAACCCAGATCCCCTCCCCTATAATCCCCATCCTCTCACCTATAACCCACATCCCCTCCCCTATAACCCCCATCCTCTCCCCTATAACCCCCATTCTCTCCCCTATAACCCCCATCCTGTCCCCGATAACCCCCATCCTCTCCCCTTTAATCCTCATCCTCTCCTCCGTAATCCCCATCATCTCCTCTATAATCCCCATCCTCTCCCCTATAACTCACATCCTCTCCCCTATAACCTCCATCCTCTCCTCTATAATCCCCATCCTCTCCTCTATAACCCCCATCCTCTCCTCTGTAACCCCCATCCTCTCCTCTGTAACCCCCATCCTCTCACCTGTAACCCCCATCCTCTCCCCTATAACCCCCATCCTCTCCCCTATAACCCCCATCCTCTCCCCTATAATCCCCATTCTCTCCCCTATAACCCCCATCCTCTCCCCTATAATCCCCATCCTCTCCCCTTTAATCCCCATCCTCTCCCCTGTAACCCCCATCCACTCCCCGATTACCGACATTCTCTCCCCTATAATCCCCATCCTCTCCCCTATAACCCCCATCCTCTCCCCTATAACCCCCATCCTCTCCCCTATAACCCCCATCCTCTCCCCTATAACCCCCATCCTCTCCCCTATAACCCCCATCCTCTCCCCTATAACCCCCATCCTCTCCCCTATAACCCCCATCCACTGCCCGATAACCGACATTCTCTCCCCTATAATCCCCATCCTCTCCCCTATAATCCCCATCCTCTCCCCTATAATCCCCATCCTCTCCCCTATAATCCCCATCCTCTCCCCTATAATCCCCATCCTCTCCCCTATAATCCCCATCCTCTCCCCTATAATCCCCATCCTCTCCCCTATAATCCCCTTCCTCTCCCCTATAACCCACATCCACTCCTCTATAACCCACATCCTCTCCCCTACAATCCTCATCTTCTGCGCTATAACCCCCATCCTCTCTCCTACAACCCCCCATTCCACTCCCCTATAACCCACATCCTCTCCCCTATAATCCCCATCCTCTCCCCTATAACCCTCATTCCACGCCCCTATAATGTACATCCTCTCCCCTATAATCCCCATCCTCTCCTCTATAACCCACATCCCCTCCCCTATAATCCCCATCCTCTCCCCTATAACCCATATCCTCTCCCCTATAACCCCCATCCCTCTCCCCTACAATCCCCATCCTCTCCCCTATAACCCCCATCCTCTCCCCTACAACCCCCATCCTCTCCCCTACAACCCCCATCTTCTCCCCTACAACCCACATCCCTCGCCCTTACAACACCCATCCTCTCCCCTATAACCCCCATCCTCTCCCCTATAACCCCCATCCTCTCCCCTATAACCCCCATCCTCTCCCCTACAACCCCCATCCTCTCCCCTATAACCCCCATCCTCTCCCCTATAACCCCCACCCTATCAACCCCATCCTCTCCCCTTTAATTCCCATCCTCTCACCTATAACCCAGATCCTCTCCCCTATAATCCCCATCCTCTCCCCTATAACCCCCACCCTCTCCCCTATAACCCCCACCCTCTCCCCTGTCACACCCATCCTCTCCCCTATCACCCCCATCCTCTCACCTATAACCCAGATCCCCTCCCCTATAATCCCCATCCTCTCACCTATAACCCACATCCCCTCCCCTATAACCTCCATACTCTCCTCTATAATCCCCATCATCTCCTCTATAATCCCCATCCTCTCCCCTATAACTCACATCCTCTCCCCTATAACCTCCATCCTCTCCTCTATAATCCCCATCCTCTCCTCTATAATCCCCATCCTCTCCCCTATAACCCCCATCCTCTCCCCTATAACCCCCATCCTCTCCCCTATATCCCCCATCCTCTCCCCTATAACCCCCATCCTCTCCCCTATAACCCCCATCCTCTCTCCATTATAACCCCCATCCTCTCCCCTATAACCCCCATCCTCTCTCCTATAACCCCCATCCTGTCCCCGATAACCCCCATCCTCTCCCCTATAATCCATATCCTCTCCCCTATAACCCCCATCCTCTCCCCTTTAATCCTCATCCTCTCCGCTATAACCCCCATCCTCTCCCCTATAATCCCCATTCTCTCCCCTATAACCCCCATCCTCTCCCCTATAATCCCCATCCTCTCCCCTTTAATCCCCATCCTCTCCCCTGTAACCCCCATCCACTCCCCGATTACCGACATTCTCTCCCCTATAACCCCCATCCTCTCCCCTATAACCCCCATCCTCTCTCCTATAACCCCCATCCTGTCCCCGATAACCCCCATCCTCTCCCCTATAATCCATATCCTCTCCCCTATAACCCCCATCCTCTCCCCTTTAATCCTCATCCTCTCCGCTATAACCCCCATCCTCTCCCCTATAATCCCCATTCTCTCCCCTATAACCCCCATCCTCTCCCCTATAATCCCCATCCTCTCCCCTTTAATCCCCATCCTCTCCCCTGTAACCCCCATCCACTCCCCGATTACCGACATTCTCTCCCCTATAATCCCCATCCTCTCCCCTATAACCCCCATCCTCTCCCCTATAACCCCCATCCTCTCCCCTATAACCCCCATCCTCTCCCCTATAACCCCCATCCTCTCCCCTATAACCCCCATCCTCTCCCCTATAACCCCCATCCACTGCCCGATAACCGACATTCTCTCCCCTATAATCCCCATCCTCTCCCCTATAATCCCCATCCTCTCCCCTATAACCCCCATCCTCTCCTCTATAACCCCCATCCTCTCCTCTGTAACCCCCATCCTCTCACCTGTAACCCCCATCCTCTCCCCTATAACCCCCATCCTCTCCCCTATAACCCCCATCCTCTCCCCTATAATCCCCATTCTCTCCCCTATAACCCCCATCCTCTCCCCTATAATCCCCATCCTCTCCCCTTTAATCCCCATCCTCTCCCCTGTAACCCCCATCCACTCCCCGATTACCGACATTCTCTCCCCTATAATCCCCATCCTCTCCCCTATAACCCCCATCCTCTCCCCTATAACCCCCATCCTCTCCCCTATAACCCCCATCCTCTCCCCTATAACCCCCATCCTCTCCCCTATAACCCCCATCCACTGCCCGATAACCGACATTCTCTCCCCTATAATCCCCATCCTCTCCCCTATAATCCCCATCCTCTCCCCTATAATCCCCATCCTCTCCCCTATAATCCCCATCCTCTCCCCTATAATCCCCATCCTCTCCCCTATAATCCCCATCCTCTCCCCTATAATCCCCTTCCTCTCCCCTATAACCCACATCCACTCCTCTATAACCCACATCCTCTCCCCTACAATCCTCATCTTCTGCGCTATAACCCCCATCCTCTCTCCTACAACCCCCCATTCCACTCCCCTATAACCCACATCCTCTCCCCTATAATCCCCATCCTCTCCCCTATAACCCTCATTCCACGCCCCTATAATGTACATCCTCTCCCCTATAATCCCCATCCTCTCCTCTATAACCCACATCCCCTCCCCTATAATCCCCATCCTCTCCCCTATAACCCATATCCTCTCCCCTATAACCCCCATCCCTCTCCCCTACAATCCCCATCCTCTCCCCTATAACCCCCATCCTCTCCCCTACAACCCCCATCCTCTCCCCTACAACCCCCATCTTCTCCCCTACAACCCACATCCCTCGCCCTTACAACACCCATCCTCTCCCCTATAACCCCCATCCTCTCCCCTATAACCCCCATCCTCTCCCCTATAACCCCCATCCTCTCCCCTACAACCCCCATCCTCTCCCCTATAACCCCCATCCTCTCCCCTATAACCCCCACCCTATCAACCCCATCCTCTCCCCTTTAATTCCCATCCTCTCACCTATAACCCAGATCCTCTCCCCTATAATCCCCATCCTCTCCCCTATAACCCCCACCCTCTCCCCTATAACCCCCACCCTCTCCCCTGTCACACCCATCCTCTCCCCTATCACCCCCATCCTCTCACCTATAACCCAGATCCCCTCCCCTATAATCCCCATCCTCTCACCTATAACCCACATCCCCTCCCCTATAACCTCCATACTCTCCTCTATAATCCCCATCATCTCCTCTATAATCCCCATCCTCTCCCCTATAACTCACATCCTCTCCCCTATAACCTCCATCCTCTCCTCTATAATCCCCATCCTCTCCTCTATAATCCCCATCCTCTCCCCTATAACCCCCATCCTCTCCCCTATAACCCCCATCCTCTCCCCTATATCCCCCATCCTCTCCCCTATAACCCCCATCCTCTCCCCTATAACCCCCATCCTCTCTCCATTATAACCCCCATCCTCTCCCCTATAACCCCCATCCTCTCTCCTATAACCCCCATCCTGTCCCCGATAACCCCCATCCTCTCCCCTATAATCCATATCCTCTCCCCTATAACCCCCATCCTCTCCCCTTTAATCCTCATCCTCTCCGCTATAACCCCCATCCTCTCCCCTATAATCCCCATTCTCTCCCCTATAACCCCCATCCTCTCCCCTATAATCCCCATCCTCTCCCCTTTAATCCCCATCCTCTCCCCTGTAACCCCCATCCACTCCCCGATTACCGACATTCTCTCCCCTATAACCCCCATCCTCTCCCCTATAACCCCCATCCTCTCTCCTATAACCCCCATCCTGTCCCCGATAACCCCCATCCTCTCCCCTATAATCCATATCCTCTCCCCTATAACCCCCATCCTCTCCCCTTTAATCCTCATCCTCTCCGCTATAACCCCCATCCTCTCCCCTATAATCCCCATTCTCTCCCCTATAACCCCCATCCTCTCCCCTATAATCCCCATCCTCTCCCCTTTAATCCCCATCCTCTCCCCTGTAACCCCCATCCACTCCCCGATTACCGACATTCTCTCCCCTATAATCCCCATCCTCTCCCCTATAACCCCCATCCTCTCCCCTATAACCCCCATCCTCTCCCCTATAACCCCCATCCTCTCCCCTATAACCCCCATCCTCTCCCCTATAACCCCCATCCTCTCCCCTATAACCCCCATCCACTGCCCGATAACCGACATTCTCTCCCCTATAATCCCCATCCTCTCCCCTATAATCCCCATCCTCTCCCCTATAATCCCCATCCTCTCCCCTATAATCCCCATCCTCTCCCCTATAATCCCCATCCTCTCCCCTATAATCCCCATCCTCTCCCCTATAATCCCCATCCTCTCCCCTATAATCCCCTTCCTCTCCCCTATAACCCACATCCACTCCTCTATAACCCACATCCTCTCCCCTACAATCCTCATCTTCTGCGCTATAACCCCCATCCTCTCTCCTACAACCCCCCATTCCACTCCCCTATAACCCACATCCTCTCCCCTATAATCCCCATCCTCTCCCCTATAACCCTCATTCCACGCCCCTATAATGTACATCCTCTCCCCTATAATCCCCATCCTCTCCTCTATAACCCACATCCCCTCCCCTATAATCCCCATCCTCTCCCCTATAACCCATATCCTCTCCCCTATAACCCCCATCCCTCTCCCCTACAACCCCCATCCTCTCCCCTATAACCCCCATCCTCTCCCCTACAACCCCCATCCTCTCCCCTACAACCCCCATCTTCTCCCCTACAACCCACATCCCTCGCCCTTACAACACCCATCCTCTCCCCTATAACCCCCATCCTCTCCCCTATAACCCCCATCCTCTCCCCTATAACCCCCATCCTCTCCCCTACAACCCCCATCCTCTCCCCTATAACCCCCATCCTCTCCCCTATAACCCCCACCCTATCAACCCCATCCTCTCCCCTTTAATTCCCATCCTCTCACCTATAACCCAGATCCTCTCCCCTATAATCCCCATCCTCTCCCCTATAACCCCCACCCTCTCCCCTATAACCCCCACCCTCTCCCCTGTCACACCCATCCTCTCCCCTATCACCCCCATCCTCTCACCTATAACCCAGATCCCCTCCCCTATAATCCCCATCCTCTCACCTATAACCCACATCCCCTCCCCTATAACCTCCATACTCTCCTCTATAATCCCCATCATCTCCTCTATAATCCCCATCCTCTCCCCTATAACTCACATCCTCTCCCCTATAACCTCCATCCTCTCCTCTATAATCCCCATCCTCTCCTCTATAATCCCCATCCTCTCCTCTATAATCCACATCCTCTCCCCTATAACCCCCATCCTCTCCCCTACAACCCCCATCCTCTCCCCTATAACCCCCATCCTCTCCCCTATAACCCCCACCCTATCAACCCCATCCTCTCCCCTTTAATTCCCATCCTCTCACCTATAACCCAGATCCTCTCCCCTATAATCCCCATCCTCTCCCCTATAACCCCCACCCTCTCCCCTATAACCCCCACCCTCTCCCCTGTCACACCCATCCTCTCCCCTATCACCCCCATCCTCTCACCTATAACCCAGATCCCCTCCCCTATAATCCCCATCCTCTCACCTATAACCCACATCCCCTCCCCTATAACCTCCATACTCTCCTCTATAATCCCCATCATCTCCTCTATAATCCCCATCCTCTCCCCTATAACTCACATCCTCTCCCCTATAACCTCCATCCTCTCCTCTATAATCCCCATCCTCTCCTCTATAATCCCCATCCTCTCCCCTATAACCCCCATCCTCTCCCCTATAACCCCCATCCTCTCCCCTATATCCCCCATCCTCTCCCCTATAACCCCCATCCTCTCCCCTATAACCCCCATCCTCTCTCCATTATAACCCCCATCCTCTCCCCTATAACCCCCATCCTCTCTCCTATAACCCCCATCCTGTCCCCGATAACCCCCATCCTCTCCCCTATAATCCATATCCTCTCCCCTATAACCCCCATCCTCTCCCCTTTAATCCTCATCCTCTCCGCTATAACCCCCATCCTCTCCCCTATAATCCCCATTCTCTCCCCTATAACCCCCATCCTCTCCCCTATAATCCCCATCCTCTCCCCTTTAATCCCCATCCTCTCCCCTGTAACCCCCATCCACTCCCCGATTACCGACATTCTCTCCCCTATAACCCCCATCCTCTCCCCTAAAACCCCCATCCTCTCTCCTATAACCCCCATCCTGTCCCCGATAACCCCCATCCTCTCCCCTATAATCCATATCCTCTCCCCTATAACCCCCATCCTCTCCCCTTTAATCCTCATCCTCTCCGCTATAACCCCCATCCTCTCCCCTATAATCCCCATTCTCTCCCCTATAACCCCCATCCTCTCCCCTATAATCCCCATCCTCTCCCCTATAATCCCCATCCTCTCCCCTTTAATCCCCATCCTCTCCCCTGTAACCCCCATCCACTCCCCGATTACCGACATTCTCTCCCCTATAATCCCCATCCTCCTCCCTATAACCCCCATCCTCTCCCCTATAACCCCCATCCTCTCCCCTATAACCCCCATCCTCTCCCCTATAACCCCCATCCTCTCCCCTATAACCCCCATCCACTGCCCGATAACCGACATTCTCTCCCCTATAATCCCCATCCTCTCCCCTATAATCCCCATCCTCTCCCCTATAATCCCCATCCTCTCCCCTATAATCCCCATCCTCTCCCCTATAATCCCCATCCTCTCCCCTATAATCCCCATCCTCTCCCCTATAATCCCCTTCCTCTCCCCTATAACCCACATCCACTCCTCTATAACCCACATCCTCTCCCCTACAATCCTCATCTTCTGCGCTATAACCCCCATCCTCTCTCCTACAACCCCCCATTCCACTCCCCTATAACCCACATCCTCTCCCCTATAATCCCCATCCTCTCCCCTATAACCCTCATTCCACGCCCCTATAATGTACATCCTCTCCCCTATAATCCCCATCCTCTCCTCTATAACCCACATCCCCTCCCCTATAATCCCCATCCTCTCCCCTATAACCCATATCCTCTCCCCTATAACCCCCATCCCTCTCCCCTACAACCCCCATCCTCTCCCCTATAACCCCCATCCTCTCCCCTACAACCCCCATCCTCTCCCCTACAACCCCCATCTTCTCCCCTACAACCCACATCCCTCGCCCTTACAACACCCATCCTCTCCCCTATAACCCCCATCCTCTCCCCTATAACCCCCATCCTCTCCCCTATAACCCCCATCCTCTCCCCTACAACCCCCATCCTCTCCCCTATTACCCCCATCCTCTCCCCTATAACCCCCACCCTATCAACCCCATCCTCTCCCCTTTAATTCCCATCCTCTCACCTATAACCCAGATCCTCTCCCCTATAATCCCCATCCTCTCCCCTATAACCCCCACCCTCTCCCCTATAACCCCCACCCTCTCCCCTGTCACACCCATCCTCTCCCCTATCACCCCCATCCTCTCACCTATAACCCAGATCCCCTCCCCTATAATCCCCATCCTCTCACCTATAACCCACATCCCCTCCCCTATAACCTCCATACTCTCCTCTATAATCCCCATCATCTCCTCTATAATCCCCATCCTCTCCCCTATAACTCACATCCTCTCCCCTATAACCTCCATCCTCTCCTCTATAATCCCCATCCTCTCCTCTATAATCCCCATCCTCTCCTCTATAATCCCCATCCTCTCCCCTATAACCCCCATCCTCTCCCCTATAACCCCCATCCTCTCCCCTATAACCCCCATCCACTCCCCTATAACCCACATCCTCTCCCCTATAACTCACATCCACTCCCCCTATAATCCCCATCCTCTCCCCTATAATCCCCATCCTCTCCCCTATAATCCCCATCCTCTCCCCTATAATCCCCATCCTCTCCCCTATAATCCCCATCCTCTCCCCTATAATCCCCATCCTCTCCACTATAATCCCCATCCTCTCCACTATAATCCCCATCCTCTCCACTATAATCCCCATCCTCTCCACTATTACCCCCATCCTCTCCACTATTACCCCCATCCTCTCACCTATAACCTCCATCCTCTCTCCAATAACCAAGATCCTGTCCCCTATAATCCCCATCCTGACCCCTATAATCCCCATCCTCTCCCCTATAATCCCCATCCTCTCCCCTATAATCCCCATCCTCTCCCCCATAATCCCCATCCTCTCCCCCATAATCCCCATCCTCTCCCCTATAATCCCCATCCTCTCCCCTATAATCCCCATCCTCTCCCCTATAATCCCCATCCTCTCCCCTATAATCCCCATCTTCTCCCCTATAATCCCCATCCTCTCCCCTATAATCCCCATCCTCTCCCCTATAATCCCCATCCTCTCCCCTATAATCCCCATCCTCTCCCCTATAATCCCCATCCTCTCCCCTATAATCCCCATCCTCTCCACTATAATCCCCATCCTCTCCACTATAATCCCCATCCTCTCCACTATAACCCCCATCCTCTCCACTATAACCCCCATCCTCTCCCCATAACCTCCATCCACTCCCCTCTAACCCACATCCTCTCCCCTATAATCCCCATCCTCTCCCCTATAACCCACACCCTCTCCCCTATAACCCCCATCCTCTCCCCATAACCCCCATCCTCTCCCTATGATCCCCATCCTCTCCCCTATAATCCATATTCTCTTCCCTATAACCCCCATCCTCTCCCCATAATCTCCACCCGCTCCCCTATAATCCCCATCCTCTCCCCTTTAATCCCCATCCTCTCCCCTGTAACCCCCATCCACTCCCCGATTACCGACATTCTCTCCCCTATAATCCCCATCCTCTCCCCTATAACCCCCATCCTCTCCCCTATAACCCCCATCCTCTCCCCTATAACCCCCATCCTCTCCCCTATAACCCCCATCCTCTCCCCTATAACCCCCATCCTCTCCCCTATAACCCCCATCCACTGCCCGATAACCGACATTCTCTCCCCTATAATCCCCATCCTCTCCCCTATAATCCCCATCCTCTCCCCTATAATCCCCATCCTCTCCCCTATAATCCCCATCCTCTCCCCTATAATCCCCATCCTCTCCCCTATAATCCCCATCCTCTCCCCTATAATCCCCATCCTCTCCCCTATAATCCCCTTCCTCTCCCCTATAACCCACATCCACTCCTCTATAACCCACATCCTCTCCCCTACAATCCTCATCTTCTGCGCTATAACCCCCATCCTCTCTCCTACAACCCCCCATTCCACTCCCCTATAACCCACATCCTCTCCCCTATAATCCCCATCCTCTCCCCTATAACCCTCATTCCACGCCCCTATAATGTACATCCTCTCCCCTATAATCCCCATCCTCTCCTCTATAACCCACATCCCCTCCCCTATAATCCCCATCCTCTCCCCTATAACCCATATCCTCTCCCCTATAACCCCCATCCCTCTCCCCTACAACCCCCATCCTCTCCCCTATAACCCCCATCCTCTCCCCTACAACCCCCATCCTCTCCCCTACAACCCCCATCTTCTCCCCTACAACCCACATCCCTCGCCCTTACAACACCCATCCTCTCCCCTATAACCCCCATCCTCTCCCCTATAACCCCCATCCTCTCCCCTATAACCCCCATCCTCTCCCCTACAACCCCCATCCTCTCCCCTATAACCCCCATCCTCTCCCCTATAACCCCCACCCTATCAACCCCATCCTCTCCCCTTTAATTCCCATCCTCTCACCTATAACCCAGATCCTCTCCCCTATAATCCCCATCCTCTCCCCTATAACCCCCACCCTCTCCCCTATAACCCCCACCCTCTCCCCTGTCACACCCATCCTCTCCCCTATCACCCCCATCCTCTCACCTATAACCCAGATCCCCTCCCCTATAATCCCCATCCTCTCACCTATAACCCACATCCCCTCCCCTATAACCTCCATACTCTCCTCTATAATCCCCATCATCTCCTCTATAATCCCCATCCTCTCCCCTATAACTCACATCCTCTCCCCTATAACCTCCATCCTCTCCTCTATAATCCCCATCCTCTCCTCTATAATCCCCATCCTCTCCTCTATAATCCACATCCTCTCCCCTATAACCCCCATCCTCTCCCCTACAACCCCCATCCTCTCCCCTATAACCCCCATCCTCTCCCCTATAACCCCCACCCTATCAACCCCATCCTCTCCCCTTTAATTCCCATCCTCTCACCTATAACCCAGATCCTCTCCCCTATAATCCCCATCCTCTCCCCTATAACCCCCACCCTCTCCCCTATAACCCCCACCCTCTCCCCTGTCACACCCATCCTCTCCCCTATCACCCCCATCCTCTCACCTATAACCCAGATCCCCTCCCCTATAATCCCCATCCTCTCACCTATAACCCACATCCCCTCCCCTATAACCTCCATACTCTCCTCTATAATCCCCATCATCTCCTCTATAATCCCCATCCTCTCCCCTATAACTCACATCCTCTCCCCTATAACCTCCATCCTCTCCTCTATAATCCCCATCCTCTCCTCTATAATCCCCATCCTCTCCCCTATAACCCCCATCCTCTCCCCTATAACCCCCATCCTCTCCCCTATATCCCCCATCCTCTCCCCTATAACCCCCATCCTCTCCCCTATAACCCCCATCCTCTCTCCATTATAACCCCCATCCTCTCCCCTATAACCCCCATCCTCTCTCCTATAACCCCCATCCTGTCCCCGATAACCCCCATCCTCTCCCCTATAATCCATATCCTCTCCCCTATAACCCCCATCCTCTCCCCTTTAATCCTCATCCTCTCCGCTATAACCCCCATCCTCTCCCCTATAATCCCCATTCTCTCCCCTATAACCCCCATCCTCTCCCCTATAATCCCCACCCTCTCCCCTTTAATCCCCATCCTCTCCCCTGTAACCCCCATCCACTCCCCGATTACCGACATTCTCTCCCCTATAACCCCCATCCTCTCCCCTAAAACCCCCATCCTCTCTCCTATAACCCCCATCCTGTCCCCGATAACCCCCATCCTCTCCCCTATAATCCATATCCTCTCCCCTATAACCCCCATCCTCTCCCCTTTAATCCTCATCCTCTCCGCTATAACCCCCATCCTCTCCCCTATAATCCCCATTCTCTCCCCTATAACCCCCATCCTCTCCCCTATAATCCCCATCCTCTCCCCTATAATCCCCATCCTCTCCCCTTTAATCCCCATCCTCTCCCCTGTAACCCCCATCCACTCCCCGATTACCGACATTCTCTCCCCTATAATCCCCATCCTCCTCCCTATAACCCCCATCCTCTCCCCTATAACCCCCATCCTCTCCCCTATAACCCCCATCCTCTCCCCTATAACCCCCATCCTCTCCCCTATAACCCCCATCCACTGCCCGATAACCGACATTCTCTCCCCTATAATCCCCATCCTCTCCCCTATAATCCCCATCCTCTCCCCTATAATCCCCATCCTCTCCCCTATAATCCCCATCCTCTCCCCTATAATCCCCATCCTCTCCCCTATAATCCCCATCCTCTCCCCTATAATCCCCTTCCTCTCCCCTATAACCCACATCCACTCCTCTATAACCCACATCCTCTCCCCTACAATCCTCATCTTCTGCGCTATAACCCCCATCCTCTCTCCTACAACCCCCCATTCCACTCCCCTATAACCCACATCCTCTCCCCTATAATCCCCATCCTCTCCCCTATAACCCTCATTCCACGCCCCTATAATGTACATCCTCTCCCCTATAATCCCCATCCTCTCCTCTATAACCCACATCCCCTCCCCTATAATCCCCATCCTCTCCCCTATAACCCATATCCTCTCCCCTATAACCCCCATCCCTCTCCCCTACAACCCCCATCCTCTCCCCTATAACCCCCATCCTCTCCCCTACAACCCCCATCCTCTCCCCTACAACCCCCATCTTCTCCCCTACAACCCACATCCCTCGCCCTTACAACACCCATCCTCTCCCCTATAACCCCCATCCTCTCCCCTATAACCCCCATCCTCTCCCCTATAACCCCCATCCTCTCCCCTACAACCCCCATCCTCTCCCCTATTACCCCCATCCTCTCCCCTATAACCCCCACCCTATCAACCCCATCCTCTCCCCTTTAATTCCCATCCTCTCACCTATAACCCAGATCCTCTCCCCTATAATCCCCATCCTCTCCCCTATAACCCCCACCCTCTCCCCTATAACCCCCACCCTCTCCCCTGTCACACCCATCCTCTCCCCTATCACCCCCATCCTCTCACCTATAACCCAGATCCCCTCCCCTATAATCCCCATCCTCTCACCTATAACCCACATCCCCTCCCCTATAACCTCCATACTCTCCTCTATAATCGGCATCATCTCCTCTATAATCCCCATCCTCTCCCCTATAACTCACATCCTCTCCCCTATAACCTCCATCCTCTCCTCTATAATCCCCATCCTCTCCTCTATAATCCCCATCCTCTCCTCTATAATCCCCATCCTCTCCCCTATAACCCCCATCCTCTCCCCTATAACCCCCATCCTCTCCCCTATAACCCCCATCCACTCCCCTATAACCCACATCCTCTCCCCTATAACTCACATCCACTCCCCCTATAATCCCCATCCTCTCCCCTATAATCCCCATCCTCTCCCCTATAATCCCCATCCTCTCCCCTATAATCCCCATCCTCTCCCCTATAATCCCCATCCTCTCCCCTATAATCCCCATCCTCTCCACTATAATCCCCATCCTCTCCACTATAATCCCCATCCTCTCCACTATAATCCCCATCCTCTCCACTATTACCCCCATCCTCTCCACTATTACCCCCATCCTCTCACCTATAACCTCCATCCTCTCTCCAATAACCAAGATCCTGTCCCCTATAATCCCCATCCTGACCCCTATAATCCCCATCCTCTCCCCTATAATCCCCATCCTCTCCCCTATAATCCCCATCCTCTCCCCCATAATCCCCATCCTCTCCCCCATAATCCCCATCCTCTCCCCTATAATCCCCATCCTCTCCCCTATAATCCCCATCCTCTCCCCTATAATCCCCATCCTCTCCCCTATAATCCCCATCTTCTCCCCTATAATCCCCATCCTCTCCCCTATAATCCCCATCCTCTCCCCTATAATCCCCATCCTCTCCCCTATAATCCCCATCCTCTCCCCTATAATCCCCATCCTCTCCCCTATAATCCCCATCCTCTCCACTATAATCCCCATCCTCTCCACTATAATCCCCATCCTCTCCACTATAACCCCCATCCTCTCCACTATAACCCCCATCCTCTCCCCATAACCTCCATCCACTCCCCTCTAACCCACATCCTCTCCCCTATAATCCCCATCCTCTCCCCTATAACCCACACCCTCTCCCCTATAACCCCCATCCTCTCCCCATAACCCCCATCCTCTCCCTATGATCCCCATCCTCTCCCCTATAATCCATATTCTCTTCCCTATAACCCCCATCCTCTCCCCATAATCTCCACCCGCTCCCCTCTAACCCCCATCCTCTCCCCTATAATCCCCACCTCTCCCCTTTCACCCCCATCCTCTCCCCTATAATCCATATCCTCTCCCCTATAACCCCCATCCTCTCCCCTATAACCCCCATCCTCTCCCCTATAACCCCCATCCTCTCCCCTCTAACCGCCATCCTCTCCCCTCTAACCGCCATCCTCTCCCCTCTAACCGCCATCCTCTCCCCTCTAACCGCCATCCTCTCCCCTCTAACCGCCATCCTCTCCCCTCTAACCGCCATCCTCTCCCCTCTAATCCATATCCTCTCCCCTAGTACCCCCATCCTCTCCCCTCCCCTATAACTGCCATCCTCTCCCCTATAACGCCCATCCTCTCCCCTATAATCCCCATCCTCTCCACTATAACCCCCATCCTCTCCACTATAACCCCCATCCTCTCCACTATAACCCCCATCCTCTCCCCATAACCTCCATCCTCTCCCCATAACCTCCATCCTCTCCCCTATAACCCCCATCCTGTCACGTATAATCCATATCCTCTCCCCTATAACCTCCATCCTTTCCCCTATAATCCATATCCTCTCCCCATAGCCTCCATCCTCTCCCCTATAATCCCCATCCTCTCCGCTTTAATCCCCATCCTCTCCCCTATAATCCCCATCCTCTCCCCTATAATCCCCATCCTCTCCCCTATAATCCATATCCTCTCCTCTATAACCCCCATCCTCTCTCCTATAACCCCCATCCTCTCCCCTATAACCCCCATCCTCTCCCCTATAACCCCCATCCTCTCCCCTATAATCTCCATCCTCTCCCCTATAACCCCCATCCTCTCCCCTATAACCCCCATCCTCTCCCCTATAACCCCCATCCTCTCCCCTATAACCCCCATCCTCTCCCCTATAATCTCCATCCTCTCCCCAATAACCCACATCCTCTCCCCTATAACCCACATCCACTCCCCCTATAATCCCCATCCTCTCCCCTATAATCCCCATCCTCTCCACTATAATCCCCATCCTCTCCACTATAATCCCCATCCTCTCCACTATTACCCCCATCCTCTCACCTATAACCTCCATCCTCTCTCCAATAACCAAGATCCTGTCCTCTATAATCCCCATCCTCTCCCCTATAATCCCCATCCTCTCCCCTATAATCCCCATCCTCTCGCCTATAATCCCCATCCTCTCCCCTATCATCCCCATCCTCTCCACTATAATCCCCATCCTCTCCACTATAATCCCCATCCTCTCCACTATAACCCCCATCCTCTCCCCATAACCTCCATCCGCTCCCCTTTCACCCCCATCCTCTCCCCTTTCACCCCCATCCTCTCCCCTATAATCCCCATCGTCTCCCCTATAATCCATATCCTCTTCCCTATAACCCCCATCCTCTCCCCTATAATCCCCATCCTCTCCCCTATAATCCCCATCCTCTCCCCTATATTCCCCATCCTCTCCCCTCTAATCCATATCCTCTCCCCTCTAATCCATATCCTCTCCCCTAGTACCCCCATCCTCTCCCCTATAACCCCCATCCTCTCCCCTATAACCCCCATCCTCTCCCCTATAACCCCCATCCTCTCCCCTATAACCCCCATCCTCTCCCCTATAACCCCCATCCTCTCTCCATTATAACCCCCATCCTCTCCCCTATAACCCCCATCCTCTCCTATAACCCCCATCCTGTCCCCTATAACCCCCATCCTCTCCCCTATAATCCATATCCTCTCCCCTATAACCCCCATCCTCTCCCCTTTAATCCCCATCCTCTGCCCTATAACCCCCATCCTCACCGCTATAACCCCCATCCTCTCCCCTATAATCCCCATTCTCTCCCCTATAACCCCCATCCTCTCCCCTATAACCCCCATCCTCTCCCCTATAATCCCCATCCTCTCCCCTATAACCCCCATCCACTCCCCGATTACCGACATTCTCTCCCCTATAATCCCCATCCTCTCCCCTATAATCCATATCCTCTCCCCTATAACCCACATCCTCTCCCCTTTCACCCCCATCCTCTCCCCTTTCACCCCCATCCTCTCCCCTTTCACCCCCATCCTCTCCCCTTTCACCCCCATCCTCTCCCCTTTCACCCCCATCCTCTCCCCTTTCACCCCCATCCTCTCCCCTATAATCCCCATCCTCTCCCCTATAATCCCCATCCTCTCCCCTATAATCCCCATCCTCTCCCCTATAATCCCCATCCTCTCCCCTATAATCCATATCCTCTCCCTTATAACCCCCATCCTCACCCCTATAATCCCCATCCTCTCCCCTCTAATCCATATCCTCTCCCCTCTAATCCATATCCTCACCCCTAGTACCCCCATCCTCTCCCCTATAATCCATATCCTCTCCCCGAAAACTGCCATCGTCTCCCCTATAACCCCCATCCTCTCCCCTATAATCCCCATCCTCTCCACTATAACCCCCATCCTCTCCACTATAACCCCCATCCTCTCCACTATAACCCCCATCCTCTCCCCATAACTTCCATCCTCTCCCCATAACCTCCATCCTCTCCCCATAACCTCCATCCTCTCCCCATAACCGCCATCCTGTCACGTATAATCCATATCCTCTCCCCTATAACCTCCATCCTCTCCCCTATAATCCATATCCTCTCCTCTATAACCCCCATCCTCTCCCCTATAATCCCCATCCTCTCCACTATAATCCCCACCCTCTCCACTATAACCCCCATCCTCTCCACTATAACCCCCATCCTCTCCACTATAACCCCCATCCTCTCCCCATAACCTCCATCCTCTCCCCATAACCTCCATCCTCTCCCCATAACCTCCATCCTCTCCCCATAACCTCCATCCTCTCCCCATAACCTCCATCCTCTCCCCATAACCGCCATCCTGTCACGTATAATCCATATCCTCTCCCCTATAACCCCCATCCTCTCTCCTATAACCCCCATCCTCTCCCCTATAACCCCCATCCTCTCCCCTATAATCCATATCCTCTCCTCTAGAACGCCCATCCTCACCCCTTTAATCCCCATCCTCTCCCCGATAATCCATATCCTCTCACCTATAACCCCCATTCTCTCCCCTATAACCCCCATCCTCTCCACTATAACCCCCATCCTCTCCCCTATTCCCCCATTCTCTCTCCTATAACCCCCATCCTCTCTCCTATAAACCCCATCCTCTCCCCTATAACCCCCATCCTCTCCCCTATAACCCCCATCCTCTGCCCTATAACCCCCATCCTCTGCCCTATAACCCCCATCCTCTGCCCTATAACCCCCATCCTCTCCCCTATAACCCCCATCCTCTCCCCTATAACCCCCATCCTCTCTCCATTATAACCCCCATCCTCTCCCCTATAACCCCCATCCTTTCTCCTATAACCCCCACCCTGTCCCCTATAACCCCCACCCTGTCCCCTATAACCCCCATCCTCTCCCCTATAATCCATATCCTCTCCCCTATAACCCCCATCCTCTCCCCTTTAATCCCCATCCTCTCCCCTATAACCCCCATCCTCTCCGCTATAACCCCCATCCTCTCCCCTATAATCACCATTCTCTCCCCTATAACCCCCATCCTCTCCCCTATCATCCCCATCCTCTTCCCTTTAATCCCCATCCTCTCCCCTATAACCCCCATCCACTCCCCGATTACCGACATTCTCTCCCCTATAATCCCCATCCTCTCCCCTGTAATCCATATCCTCTCCCCTATAACCCACATCCTCTCCCCTTTAATCCCCATCCTCTCCCCTATAACCCCCATCCTCTCCCCTATAATCCCCATCCTCTCCCCTATAACCCCCATCCTCTCCCCTATAACCCCCATCCTCTCCCCTAAAATCCCCATCCTCTCCACTATAATCCCCATCCTCTCCCCTATAACCCCCATCCTCTCCACTATAACCCCCATCCTCTCCCCTTTAATCCCCATCCTCTCCCCTTTAATCCCCATCCTCTCCCCTTTAATCCCAATCCTCTCCCCTTTAATCCCCATCCTCTCCCCTATAACCCCCATCCACTCCCCTATAATCCCCATCCTCTCCCCTATAATCCCCATCCTCTCCCCTATAATCCCCATCCTCTCCCCTATAATCCCCATCCTCTCCCCTATAATCCCCATCCTCTCCCCTATAATCCCCATCCTCTCCCCTATAATCCCCATCCTCTCCCCTATAACCCACATCCTCTCCCCTATTACCCATATCCTCTCCCCTACAATCCTCATCTTCTGCGCTATAACCCACATCCACTCCCCTAGAACCCACATCCCCTCCCCTATAATCCCCATCCTCTCCCCTATAAACCCCATCCTCTCCCCGATAATCCCCATCCTCTCCCCTACAGGCCCCATCCTTTTCCCCTATGACCCCCATCCTCTCCCCTATAACCCCATCCTCTCCCCTACAACCCCCAGCCTCTCCCCTATAACCCCCATCCTCTCTCCTATAACCCCCATTCCACTCCCCTATAATCCCCATCCTCTCCTCTATAATCCCCATCCTCTCCCTTATAACCCTCATTCCACGCCCCTATAATGTACATCCTCTCCCCTATAATCCCCATCCTCTCCCCTATAACCCACATCCCCTCCCCTATAATCCACATCCTCTCCCCTATAACCCCCATCCTCTCCCCTATAACCCCCATCCTCTCCCCAATAATCCCCATCCTCTCCCCTACAACCCCCTTCCATCTCCCCTACAACACCCATCCTCTCCCCTATAACCCCCATCCTCTCCCCTACAACCCCCATCCTCTCCCCTATAATCCCCATCTTCTCCCCTACAACCCGCCTCCCTCTCCCCTACAACACCCATCCTCTCCCCTATAACCCCCATCCTCTCCCCTACAACCCCCATCCTCTCCCCTATAACCTCCATCTTCTCCCCTATAACCCCCATCCTCTCCCCTATAACCCCCACCCTCTCCCCTATCAATCCCATCCTCTCCCCTATAATCCCCATCCTCTCACCTATAACCCAGATCCTCTCCCCTATAATCCCCATCTTCTCCCCTACAACCCGCCTCCCTCTCCCCTACAACACCCATCCTCTCCCCTATAACCCCCATCCTCTCCCCTACAACCCCCATCCTCTCCCCTACAACCCCCATCTTCTCCCCTATAACCCCCATCATCTCCCCTATAACCCCCACCCTCTCCCCTATCAATCCCATCCTCTCCCCTATAATCCCCATCCTCTCACCTATAACCCAGATCCTCTCCCCTATAATCCCCATCCTCTCCCCTATAACCCCCACCCTCTCCCCTATCACACCCATCCTCTCCCCTATCACCCCCATCCTCTCACCTATAACCCAGATCCCCTCCCCTATAATCCCCATCCTCTCCCCTATAACTCACATCCTCTTCCCTATAACCTCCATCCTCTCCTCTATAATCCCCATCCTCTCCCCTATAACCCCCATCCTCTCCCCTATAACCCCCGTCCTCTCCCCTATAATCTCCATCCTCTCCCCAATAACCCACATCCTCTCCCCTATAACCCACATCCACTCCCCCTATAATCCCCATCCTCCCCCCTATAATCCCCATCCTCTCCCCTATAATCCACATCCTCTCCCCTATAACCCACATCCTCTCCCCTATAACCCACATCCTCTCCCCTATAACCCCCATCCTCTCCCCTATAACCTCCATCCTCTCCTCTATAATCCCCATCCTATCCTCTATAACCACCATGCTCTCCCTAATAACCCACATCCTCTCCCCTATAACCCACATCCACTCCCCCTATAATCCCCATCCTCTCCACTATAATCCCCGTCCTCACCCCTATAATCCCCATCCTCTCTCCTATAATCCCCATCCTCTCCCCTATAATCCCCATCCTCTCCCCTATAATCCCCATCCGCTCCACTATAATCCCCATCCGCTCCACAAGAATCCCCATCCTCTCCCCTCGAACCCCCATCCTCTCCCCTATAATCCCTATCCTCTCCCCTATAACCCCCATCCTCTCCCCTATAACCCCCATCCTCTCCCCTCTAACCCCCATCCTCTCCCCTCTAACCCCCATCCTCTCGCCTCTAACCCCCATCCTCTCCCCTATAACCCCCATCCTCTCCCCTATAATCCATATCCTCTCCCCTATGACCCCCATCCTCTCTCCTATAATCCATATCCTCTCCCCTATAAGCGCCATCCTCTCCCCTAGAATCCCCATCATCTCCCCTATAATCCTCATCCTCTCCCCTATAACCCCCATCCTCTCCCCTATAACCCCCATCCTCTCCCCTATAACCCCCATCCTCTCCCCTATAACCCCCATCCTCTCCCCTATAATCCCCATCCTCTCCCCTATAATCCCCATCCTCTCCCCTATAATCCCCATCCTCTCCACTATAACCCCCATCCTCTCCACTATAACCCCCATCCTCTCCACTATAACCCCCATCCTCTCCACTATAACCCCCATCCTCTCCACTATAACCCCCATCCTCTCCCCATAACCGCCACCCTCTCCCCTATAACCCCCATCCTGTCATGTATAACCCCATCCTCTGCCCTATAACCCCCATCCTTTCCCCTATAACCCCCATCCTCTCTCCATTATAACCCCCATCCTCTCTCCTATAACCCCCATCCTGTCCCCTATAACCCCCATCCTCCCTCCTATAACCCCCATCCTGTCCCCTATAACCCCCATCCTCTCCCCTATAATCCATATCCTCTCCCCTATAACCCCCATCCTCTCCCCTATAACCCCCATCCTCTCCCCTATAACCCCCATCCTCTCCCCTATAACCCCCATCCTCTCCCCTTTAATCCCCATTCTCTCCCCGAAAACCCCCATCCTCTCCGCTATAACCCCCATCCTCTCCCCTATAATCCCCATTTTCTCCCCTATAACCCCCATCCTCTCCCCTATAACCCCCATCCTCTCCCCTATAACCCCCATCCTCTCCCCTTTAATCCCCATCCTCTCCCCTATAACCCCCATCCACGCCCCGATTACCGACATTCTCTCCCCTATAATCCCCATCCTCTCCCCTATAATCCCCATCCTCTCTCCTATAACCCCCATCCTGTCCCCTATAACCCCCATCCTCTCCCCTGTAATCCATATCCTCTCCCCTATAACCCACATCCTCTCCCCTTTAATCCCCATCCTCTCCCCTATAACCCCCATCCTCTCCCCTATAATCCCCATCCTCTCCCCTATAACCGCCATCCTCTCCCCTAAAATCCCCATCCTCGCCCCTATAATCCCCATCCTCTCCCCTATAATCCATATCCTCTCGCATATAACCCCCATCCTCTCCCCTTTAATCCCCATCCTCTCCCCTTTAATCCCCATCCTCTCCCCTATAACCCCCATCCACTCCCCGATAACCGACATTCTCTCCCCTATAATCCCCATCCTCTCCCCTATAATCCCCATCCTCTCCCCTATAATCCCCATCCTCTCCCCTATAATCCCCATCCTCTCTCCTATAATCCCCATCCTCTCCCCTATAATCCCCATCCTCTCCCCTATAATCCCCATCCTCTCCCCTATAACCCACATCCACTCCCCTATAACCCACATCCTCTCCCCTACAATCCTCATCTTCTGCGCTATAACCCCCATCCACTCCCCTAGAACCCACATCCCCTCCCCTATAATCCCCATCCTCTCCCCTATGAACCCCATCCTCTCCCCGATATGCCCCATCCTCTCCCCTACAGCCCCCATCCTTTTCCCCTATAACCCCCATCCTCTCCCCTATAATCCCCATCCTCTCCCCTATAACCCTCATTCCACGCCCCTATAATGTACATCCTCTCCCCTATAATCCCCATCCTCTCCCCTATAACCCACATCCCCTCCCCTATAATCCCTATCCTCTCCCCTATAACCCACATCCTCTCCCCTATAACCCACATCCTCTCCCCTATAACCCCCATCCTCTCCCCAATAATCCCCATCCTCTCCCCAATAATCCCCATCCTCTCCCCTATAATCCCCATCCTCTCCCCTATAATCCCCATCCTCTCCCCTATAATCCCCATCCTCTCCCCTATAATCCCCATCCTCTCCCCTATAATCCCCAGCCTCTCCCCTATAATCCCCAGCCTCTCCCCTACAACCCCCTTCCCTCTCCCCTACAACCCCCATCCTCTACCCTATAACCCCCATCCTCTCCCCTACAACCCCCATTCTCTCCCCTATAATCCCCATCTTCTCCCCTACAACCCCCTTCCCTCTCCCCTACAACCCCCATCCTCTCCCCTATAACCCCCATCCTCTCCCCTACAACACCCATCCTCTCCCCTACAACACCCATCCTCTCCCCTACAAACCCCATCCTCTCCCCTACAACCCCCATCCTCTCCCCTATAACCCCCATCCTCTCCCCTATAACCCCCACCCTCTCCCCTATCATCCCCATCCTCTCTCCTATAATCCCCATCCTCTCTCCTATAATCCCCATCCTCTCACCTATAACCCAGATCCACTCCCCCTATAATCCCCATCCTCCCCCCTATAATCCCCATCCTCTCCCCTATAACCCCCATCCTCTCCCCTATAACCCACATCCTCTCCCCTATAACCCACATCCTCTCCCCCAGAACCCACATCCTCTCCCCCAGAACCCACATCCTCTCCCCTATAACCCACATCCTCTCCCCTATAACCCACATCCTCTCCCCTATAACCCACATCCTCCCCTATAACCTCCATCCTCTCCTCTATAATCCCCATCCTCTCCTCTATAACCACCATCCTCTCCCTAATAACCCACATCCTCTCCCCTATAACCAACATCCACTCCCCCGATAATCCCCATCCTCTCCACTATAATCCCCATCCTCTCCACTATAATCCCCATCCTCTCCACTATAATCCCCATCCTCTCCGCTATAATCCCCATCCTCTCCGCTATAATCCCCATCCTCTCCACTATAATCCCCATCCTCACACCTATAATCCCCATCCTCACACCTATAATCCCCATCCTCACCCCTATAATCCCCATCCTCTCCCCTATAATCCCCATCCGCTCCCCTATAATCCCCATCCGCTCCACTATAATCCCCATCCGCTCCACAAGAATCCCCATCCTCTCCACTATAACCCCCATCCTCTCCACTATAACCCCCATCCTCTCCCCATAACCTCCATCCGCTCCCCTCTAACCCCCATCCTCTCCCCTATAATCCCCATCCTCTCCCCTATAACCCCCATCCTCTCCCCTCTAACCCCCATCCTCTCCCCTCTAACCCCCATCCTCTCACCTATAACCCAGATCCACTCCCCCTATAATCCCCATCCTCCCCACTATAATCCCCATCATCTCCCCTATAACCCACATCCTCTCCCCTATAACCCACATCCTCTCCCCTATAACCCACATCCTCTCCCCTATAACCCCCATCCTCTCCCCTATAACCTCCATCCTCTCCTCTATAATCCCCATCCTCTCCTCTATAACCACTATCCTCTCCCTAATAACCCACATCCTCTCCCCTATAACCCACATCCACTCCCCCTATAATCCCCATCCACTCCACTATAATCCCCATCCTCACCCCTATAATCCCCATCCTCACCCCTATAATCCCCATCCTCTCCCCTATAATCCCCATCCTCTCCCATATAATCCCCATCCTCTCCCCTATAATCCCCATCCGCTCCACTATAATCCCCATCCGCTCCACAAGAATCCCCATCCTCTCCACTATAACCCCCATCCTCTCCCCATAACCTCCATCCGCTCCCCTCTAACCCCCATCCTCTCCCCTAAAATCCCCATCCTCGCCCCTATAATCCCCATCCTCTCCCCTATAATCCATATCCTCTCGCATATAACCCCCATCCTCTCCCCTTTAATCCCCATCCTCTCCCCTTTAATCCCCATCCTCTCCCCTATAACCCCCATCCACTCCCCGATAACCGACATTCTCTCCCCTATAATCCCCATCCTCTCCCCTATAATCCCCATCCTCTCCCCTATAATCCCCATCCTCTCTCCTATAATCCCCATCCTCTCTCCTATAATCCCCATCCTCTCCCCTATAATCCCCATCCTCTCCCCTATAATCCCCATCCTCTCCCCTATAATCCCCATCCTCTCCCCTATAATCCCCATCCTCTCCCCTATAATCCCCATCCTCTCCCCTATAATCCCCATCCTCTCCCCTATAACCCACATCCACTCCCCTATAACCCACATCCTCTCCCCTACAATCCTCATCTTCTGCGCTATAACCCCCATCCACTCCCCTAGAACCCACATCCCCTCCCCTATAATCCCCATCCTCTCCCCTATAAACTCCATCCTCTCCCCGATATGCCCCATCCTCTCCCCTACAGCCCCCATCCTTTTCCCCTGTAACCCCCATCCACTCCCCTATAACCCCATCCTCTCCCCTACAACCCCCAGCCTCTCCCCTATAACCCCCATCCTCTCTCCTATAACCCCCATTCCACTCCCCTATAACCCACATCCTCTCCCCTATAATCCCCATCCTCTCCCCGAGAACCCTCATTCCACGCCCCTATAATGTACATCCTCTCCCCTATAATCCCCATCCTCTCCCCTATAACCCACATCCCATCCCCTATAATCCCTATCCTCTCCCCTATAACCCCCATCCTCTCCCCAATAATCCCCATCCTCTCCCCTATAATCCCCATCCTCTCCCCTACAACCCCCTTCCCTCTCCCCTACAACCCCCTTCCCTCTCCCCTACAACCCCCATCCTCTCCCCTATAAACCCCATCCTTCCCCTATAACCCCCATCCTCTCCCCTACAACCCCCATTCTCTCCCCTATAATCCCCATCTTCTCCCCGACAACCCCCTTCCCTCTCCCCTACAACACCCAGAATCTCCCCTATAACCCCCATCCTCTCCCCTACAACCCCCATCCTCTCCCCTATAACCCCCATCCTCTCCCCTATATCCCCCACCCTCTCCCCTATCAACCCCATCCTCTCTCCTATAATCCCCATCCTCTCTCCTATAATCCCCATCCTCTCACCTATAACCCAGATCCACTCCCCCTATAATCCCCATCCTCCCCCCTATAATCCCCATCCTCTCCCCTATAACCCACATACTCTCCCCTATAACCCACATCCTCTCCCCTATAGCCCACATCCTCTCCCCTATAACCCACATCCTCTCCCCTATAACCCACATCCTCTCCCCTATAACCTCCATCCTCTGTTCTATAATCCCCATCCTCTCCTCTATAACCACCATCCTCTCCCTAATAACCCACATCCTCTCCCCTATAACCCACATCCACTCCCCCTATAATCCCCATCCTCTCCACTATAATCCCCATCCTCTCCACTATAATCCCCATCCTCACCCCTATAATCCCCATCCTCACCCCTATAATCCCCATCCTCACCCCTATAATCCCCATCCTCTCCCCTATAATCCCAATCCGCTCCACTATAATCCCCATCCGCTCCACAAGAATCCCCATCCGCTCCACAAGAATCCCCATCCTCTCCACTATAACCCCCATCCTCTCCACTATAACCCCCATCCTCTCCCCATAACCTCCATCCGCTCCCCTCTAACCCCCATCCTCTCCCCTATAATCCCCATCCTCTCCCCTATAACCCCCATCCTCTCCCCTCTAACCCCCATCCTCTCCCCTCTAACCCCCATCCTCTCCCCTCTAACCCCCATCCTCTCACCTCTAACCCCCATCCTCTCACCTATAACCCAGATCCACTCCCCCTATAATCCCCATCCTCCCCCCTATAATCCCCATCCTCTCCCCTATAACCCACATCCTCTCCCCTATAACCCACATCCTCTCCCCTAGAACCCACATCCTCTCCCCTATAACCCCCATCCTCTCCCCTATAACCTCCATCCTCTCCTCTATAATCCCCATCCTCTCCTCTATAACCACCATCGTCTCCCTAATAACCCACATCCTCTCCCCTATAACCCACATCCACTCCCCCTATAATCCCCATCCTCTCCACTATAATCCCCATCCTCACCCCTATAATCCCCATCCTCACCCCTATAATCCCCATCCTCTCCCCTATAATCCCCATCCTCTCCCCTATAATCCCCATCCTCTCCCCTATAATCCCCATCCTCTCCCCTATAATCCCCATCCTCTCCCCTATAATCCCCATCCTCTCCCCTATAATCCCCATCCTCTCCCCTATAATCCCCATCCGCTCCACAAGAATCCCCATCCTCTCCTCTATAACCCCCATCCTCTCCCCATAACCTCCATCCGCTCCCCTCTAACCCCCATCCTCTCCCCTATAATCCCCATCCTCTCCCCTATAACCCCCATCCTCTCCCCTATAACCCCCATCCTCTCCCCTCTAACCCCCATCCTCTCCCCTATAATCCATATCCTCTCCCCTATGACCCCCATCCTCTCCCCTATAATCCATATCCTCTCCCCTATAACCGCCATCCTCTCCCCTAGAATCCCCATCCTCTCCCCTATAATCCTCATCCTCTCCCCTTAAAGCCCCATCCTCTCCCCTATAATCCCCATCCTCTCCCCTATAATCCCAATCCTCTCCACTATAACCCCCATCCTCTCCCCATAACCGCCACCCTCTCCCCTATAACCCCCATCCTGTCACGTATAACCCCCATCCTCTGCCCTATAACCCCCATCCTCTCTCCTTTATAACCCCCATCCTCTCTCCTATAACCCCCATCCTGTCCCCTATAACCCCCATCCTCTCTCCTATAACCCCCATCCTGTCCCCTATAACCCCCATCCTCTCCCCTATAATCCATATCCTCTCCCCTATAACCCCCATCCTCTCCCCTATAACCCCCATCCTCTCCCCTATAACCCCCATCCTCTCCCCTTTAATCCCCATTCTCTCCCCTATAACCCCCATCCTCTCCCCTATAACCCCCATCCTCTCCGCTATAATCCCCATCCTCTCCGCTATAATCCCCATCCTCTCCCCTTTAATCCCCATCCTCTCCCCTTTAACCCCCATCCACGCCCCGATTACCGACATTCTCTCCCCTATAATCCCCATCCTCTCCCCTATAATCCCCATCCTCTCTCCTATAACCCCCATCCTGTCCCCTATAACCCCCATCCTCTCCCCTGTAATCCATATCCTCTCCCCTATAACCCACATCCTCTCCCCTTTAATCCCCATCCTCTCCCCTATAACCCCCATCCTCTCCCCTATAATCCCCATCCTCTCCCCTATAACCGCCATCCTCTCCCCTAAAATCCCCATCCTCGCCCCTATAATCCCCATCCTCTCCCCTATAATCCATATCCTCTCGCATATAACCCCCATCCTCTCCCCTTTAATCCCCATCCTCTCCCCTTTAATCCCCATCCTCTCCCCTGTAACCCCCATCCACTCCCCGATAACCGACATTATCTCCCCTATAATCCCCATCCTCTCCCCTATAATCCCCATCCACTCCCCTATAACCCACATCCTCTCCCCTACAATCCTCATCTTCTGCGCTATAACCCCCATCCACTCCCCTAGAACCCACATCCCCTCCCCTATAATCCCCATCCTCTCCCCTATGAACCCCATCCTCTCCCCGATATGCCCCATCCTCTCCCCGATATGCCCCATCCTCTCCCCTACAGCCCCCATCCTTTTCCCCTATAACCCCCATCCTCTCCCCTATAACCCCATCCTCTCCCCTACAACCCCCAGCCTCTCCCCTATAACCCCCATCCTCTCTCCTAGAACCCCCATTCCACTCCCCTATAACCCACATCCTCTCCCCTATAATCCCCATCCTCTCCCCTATAACCCTCATTCCACGCCCCTATAATGTACATCCTCTCCCCTATAATCCCCATCCTCTCCCCTATAACCCACATCCCCTCCCCTATAATCCCTATCCTCTCCCCTATAACCCACATCCTCTCCCCTATAACCCCCATCCTCTCCCCAATAATCCCCATCCTCTCCCCAATAATCCCCATCCTCTCCCCTATAATCCCAATCCTCTCCACTATAACCCCCATCCTCTCCCCATAACCGCCACCCTCTCCCCTATAACCCCCATCCTGTCACGTATAACCCCCATCCTCTGCCCTATAACCCCCATCCTCTCTCCTTTATAACCCCCATCCTCTCTCCTATAACCCCCATCCTGTCCCCTATAACCCCCATCCTCTCTCCTATAACCCCCATCCTGTCCCCTATAACCCCCATCCTCTCCCCTATAATCCATATCCTCTCCCCTATAACCCCCATCCTCTCCCCTATAACCCCCATCCTCTCCCCTATAACCCCCATCCTCTCCCCTTTAATCCCCATTCTCTCCCCAAAAACCCCCATCCTCTCCGCTATAACCCCCATCCTCTCCCCTATAATCCCCATTCTCTCCCCTATAACCCCCATCCTCTCCCCTATAACCCCCATCCTCTCCGCTATAATCCCCATCCTCTCCCCTTTAATCCCCATCCTCTCCCCTTTAACCCCCATCCACGCCCCGATTACCGACATTCTCTCCCCTATAATCCCCATCCTCTCCCCTATAATCCCCATCCTCTCTCCTATAACCCCCATCCTGTCCCCTATAACCCCCATCCTCTCCCCTGTAATCCATATCCTCTCCCCTATAACCCACATCCTCTCCCCTTTAATCCCCATCCTCTCCCCTATAACCCCCATCCTCTCCCCTATAATCCCCATCCTCTCCCCTATAACCGCCATCCTCTCCCCTAAAATCCCCATCCTCGCCCCTATAATCCCCATCCTCTCCCCTATAATCCATATCCTCTCGCATATAACCCCCATCCTCTCCCCTTTAATCCCCATCCTCTCCCCTTTAATCCCCATCCTCTCCCCTATAACCCCCATCCACTCCCCGATAACCGACATTCTCTCCCCTATAATCCCCATCCTCTCCCCTATAATCCCCATCCTCTCCCCTATAATCCCCATCCTCTCCCCTATAATCCCCATCCTCTCCCCTATAATCCCCATCCTCTCCCCTATAATCCCCATCCTCTCCCCTATAATCCCCATCCTCTCCCCTATAACCCACATCCACTCCCCTATAACCCACATCCTCTCCCCTACAATCCTCATCTTCTGCGCTATAACCCCCATCCACTCCCCTAGAACCCACATCCCCTCCCCTATAATCCCCATCCTCTCCCCTATGAACCCCATCCTCTCCCCGATATGCCCCATCCTCTCCCCTACAGCCCCCATCCTTTTCCCCTATAACCCCCATCCTCTCCCCTATAACCCCATCCTCTCCCCTACAACCCCCAGCCTCTCCCCTATAACCCCCATCCTCTCTCCTATAACCCTCATTCCACTCCCCTATAACCCACATCCTCTCCCCTATAATCCCCATCCTCACCCCTATAACCCTCATTCCACGCCCCTATAATGTACATCCTCTCCCCTATAATCCCCATCCTCTCCCCTATAACCCACATCCCCTCCCCTATAATCCCTATCCTCTCCCCTATAACCCACATCCTCTCCCCTATAACCCCCATCCTCTCCCCAATAATCCCCATCCTCTCCCCAATAATCCCCATCCTCTCCCCAATAATCCCCATCCTCTCCCCTATAATCCCCATCCTCTCCCCTATAATCCCCATCCTCTCCCCTATAATCCCCATCCTCTCCCCTATAATCCCCAGCCTCTCCCCTATAATCCCCAGCCTCTCCCCTACAACCCCCTTCCCTCTCCCCTACAACCCCCATCCTCTACCCTATAACCCCCATCCTCTCCCCTACAACCCCCATTCTCTCCCCTATAATCCCCATCTTCTCCCCTACAACCCCCTTCCCTCTCCCCTACAACCCCCATCCTCTCCCCTATAACCCCCATCCTCTCCCCTACAACCCCCATCCTCTCCCCTACAACCCCCATCCTCTCCCCTACAACCCCCATCCTCTCCCCTATAACCCCCATCCTCTCCCCTATAACCCCCACCCTCTCCCCTATCATCCCCATCCTCTCTCCTATAATCCCCATCCTCTCACCTATAACCCAGATCCACTCCCCCTATAATCCCCATCCTCCCCCCTATAATCCCCATCCTCTCCCCTATAACCCACATCCTCTCCCCTATAACCCACATCCTCTCCCCTATAACCCACATCCTCTCCCCTATAACCCACATCCTCTCCCCTATAACCCACATCCTCTCCCCTATAACCCACATCCTCTCCCCTATAACCCACATCCTTTCCCCTATAACCTCCATCCTCTCCTCTATAATCCCCATCCTCTCCTCTATAACCACCATCCTCTCCCTAATAACCCACATCCTCTCCCCTATAACCAACATCCACTCCCCCGATAATCCCCATCCTCTCCACTATAATCCCCATCCTCTCCACTATAATCCCCATCCTCTCCACTATAATCCCCATCCTCACACCTATAATCCCCATCCTCACCCCTATAATCCCCATCCTCTCCCCTATAATCCCCATCCGCTCCCCTATAATCCCCATCCGCTCCACTATAATCCCCATCCGCTCCACAAGAATCCCCATCCTCTCCACTATAACCCCCATCCTCTCCACTATAACCCCCATCCTCTCCCCATAACCTCCATCCGCTCCCCTCTAACCCCCATTCTCTCCCCTATAATCCCCATCCTCTCCCCTATAACCCCCATCCTCTCCCCTCTAACCCCCATCCTCTCCCCTCTAACCCCCATCCTCTCACCTATAACCCAGATCCACTCCCCCTATAATCCCCATCCTCCCCCCTATAATCCCCATCCTCTCCCCTATAACCCACATCCTCTCCCCTATAACCCACATCCTCTCCCCTATAACCCACATCCTCTCCCCTATAACCCACATCCTCTCCCCTATAACCCCCATCCTCTCCCCTATAATCCCAATCCTCTCCACTATAACCCCCATCCTCTCCCCATAACCGCCACCCTCTCCCCTATAACCCCCATCCTGTCACGTATAACCCCCATCCTCTGCCCTATAACCCCCATCCTCTCTCCTTTATAACCCCCATCCTCTCTCCTATAACCCCCATCCTCTCCCCTATAACCCCCATCCTCTCCCCTATAACCCCCATCCTCTCCCCTTTAATCCCCATTCTCTCCCCAAAAACCCCCATCCTCTCCGCTATAACCCCCATCCTCTCCCCTATAATCCCCATTCTCTCCCCTATAACCCCCATCCTCTCCCCTATAACCCCCATCCTCTCCGCTATAATCCCCATCCTCTCCCCTTTAATCCCCATCCTCTCCCCTATAACCCCCATCCTCTCCGCTATAATCCCCATCCTCTCCCCTTTAATCCCCATCCTCTCCCCTTTAACCCCCATCCACGCCCCGATTACCGACATTCTCTCCCCTATAATCCCCATCCTCTCCCCTATAATCCCCATCCTCTCTCCTATAACCCCCATCCTGTCCCCTATAACCCCCATCCTCTCCCCTGTAATCCATATCCTCTCCCCTATAACCCACATCCTCTCCCCTTTAATCCCCATCCTCTCCCCTATAACCCCCATCCTCTCCCCTATAATCCCCATCCTCTCCCCTATAACCGCCATCCTCTCCCCTAAAATCCCCATCCTCGCCCCTATAATCCCCATCCTCTCCCCTATAATCCATATCCTCTCGCATATAACCCCCATCCTCTCCCCTTTAATCCCCATCCTCTCCCCTTTAATCCCCATCCTCTCCCCTATAACCCCCATCCACTCCCCGATAACCGACATTCTCTCCCCTATAATCCCCATCCTCTCCCCTATAATCCCCATCCTCTCCCCTATAATCCCCATCCTCTCCCCTATAATCCCCATCCTCTCCCCTATAATCCCCATCCTCTCCCCTATAATCCCCATCCTCTCCCCTATAACCCACATCCACTCCCCTATAACCCACATCCTCTCCCCTACAATCCTCATCTTCTGCGCTATAACCCCCATCCACTCCCCTAGAACCCACATCCCCTCCCCTATAATCCCCATCCTCTCCCCTATGAACCCCATCCTCTCCCCGATATGCCCCATCCTCTCCCCTACAGCCCCCATCCTTTTCCCCTATAACCCCCATCCTCTCCCCTATAACCCCATCCTCTCCCCTACAACCCCCAGCCTCTCCCCTATAACCCCCATCCTCTCTCCTATAACCCTCATTCCACTCCCCTATAACCCACATCCTCTCCCCTATAATCCCCATCCTCTCCCCTATAACCCTCATTCCACGCCCCTATAATGTACATCCTCTCCCCTATAATCCCCATCCTCTCCCCTATAACCCACATCCCCTCCCCTATAATCCCTATCCTCTCCCCTATAACCCACATCCTCTCCCCTATAACCCCCATCCTCTCCCCAATAATCCCCATCCTCTCCCCAATAATCCCCATCCTCTCCCCTATAATCCCCATCCTCTCCCCTATAATCCCCATCCTCTCCCCTATAATCCCCAGCCTCTCCCCTATAATCCCCAGCCTCTCCCCTATAATCCCCAGCCTCTCCCCTATAATCCCCAGCCTCTCCCCTATAATCCCCAGCCTCTCCCCTATAATCCCCAGCCTCTCCCCTACAACCCCCTTCCCTCTCCCCTACAACCCCCATCCTCTACCCTATAACCCCCATCCTCTCCCCTACAACCCCCATTCTCTCCCCTATAATCCCCATCTTCTCCCCTACAAACCCCTTCCCTCTCCCCTACAACCCCCATCCTCTCCCCTATAACCCCCATCCTCTCCCCTACAACCCCCATCCTCTCCCCTACAACCCCCATCCTCTCCCCTACAACCCCCATCCTCTCCCCTATAACCCCCATCCTCTCCCATATAACCCCCACCCTCTCCCCTATCATCCCCATCCTCTCTCCTATAATCCCCATCCTCTCACCTATAACCCAGATCCACTCCCCCTATAATCCCCATCCTCCCCCCTATAATCCCCATCCTCTCCCCTATAACCCACATCCTCTCCCCTATAACCCACATCCTCTCCCCTATAACCCACATCCTCTCCCCTATAACCCACATCCTCTCCCCTATAACCCACATCCTCTCCCCTATAACCCACATCCTCTCCCCTATAACCCACATCCTCTCCCCTATAACCCACATCCTTTCCCCTATAACCTCCATCCTCTCCTCTATAATCCCCATCCTCTCCTCTATAACCACCATCCTCTCCCTAATAACCCACATCCTCTCCCCTATAACCAACATCCACTCCCCCGATAATCCCCATCCTCTCCACTATAATCCCCATCCTCTCCACTATAATCCCCATCCTCTTCACTATAATCCCCATCCTCACACCTATAATCCCCATCCTCACCCCTATAATCCCCATCCTCTCCCCTATAATCCCCATCCGCTCCCCTATAATCCCCATCCGCTCCACTATAATCCCCATCCGCTCCACAAGAATCCCCATCCTCTCCACTATAACCCCCATCCTCTTCACTATAATCCCCATCCTCTCCCCTATAACCCCCATCCTCTCCCCTCTAACCCCCATCCTCTCCCCTCTAACCCCCATCCTCTCACCTATAACCCAGATCCACTCCCCCTATAATCCCCATCCTCCCCCCTATAATCCCCATCCTCTCCCCTATAACCCACATCCTCTCCCCTATAACCCACATCCTCTCCCCTATAACCCACATCCTCTCCCCTATAACCCACATCCTCTCCCCTATAACCCCCATCCTCTCCCCTATAACCTCCATCCTCTCCTCTATAATCCCCATCCTCTCCTCTATAATCCCCATCCTCTCCTCTATAACCACTATCCTCTCCCTAATAACCCACATCCTCTCCCCTATAACCCACATCCACTCCCCCTATAATCCCCATCCTCTCCACTATAATCCCCATCCTCACCCCTATAATCCCCATCCTCACCCCTATAATCCCCATCCTCTCCCCTATAATCCCCATCCTCTCCCATATAATCCCCATCCTCTCCCCTATAATCCCCATCCGCTCCACTATAATCCCCATCCGCTCCACAAGAATCCCCATCCTCTCCACTATAACCCCCATCCTCTCCCCATAACCTCCATCCGCTCCCCTCTAACCCCCATCCTCTCCCCTAAAATCCCCATCCTCGCCCCTATAATCCCCATCCTCTCCCCTATAATCCATATCCTCTCGCATATAACCCCCATCCTCTCCCCTTTAATCCCCATCCTCTGCCCTTTAATCCCCATCCTCTCCCCTATAACCCCCATCCACTCCCCGATAACCGACATTCTCTCCCCTATAATCCCCATCCTCTCCCCAATAATCCCCATCCTCTCCCCTATAATCCCCATCCTCTCTCCTATAATCCCCATCCTCTCCCCTATAATCCCCATCCTCTCCCCTATAATCCCCATCCTCTCCCCTATAATCCCCATCCTCTCCCCTATAATCCCCATCCTCTCCCCTATAATCCCCATCCTCTCCCCTATAATCCCCATCCTCTCCCCTATAATCCCCATCCTCTCCCCTATAATCCCCATCCTCTCCCCTATAACCCACATCCACTCCCCTATAACCCACATCCTCTCCCCTACAATCCTCATCTTCTGCGCTATAACCCCCATCCACTCCCCTAGAACCCACATCCACTCCCCTATAATCCCCATCCTCTCCCCTATAAACCCCATCCTCTCCCCTATAAACCCCATCCTCTCCCCGATATGCCCCATCCTCTCCCCTACAGCCCCCATCCTTTTCCCCTGTAACCCCCATCCACTCCCCTATAACCCCATCCTCTCCCCTACAACCCCCAGCCTCTCCCCTATAACCCCCATCCTCTCTCCTATAACCCCCATTCCACTCCCCTATAACCCACATCCTCTCCCCTATAATCCCCATCCTCTCCCCTATAACCCTCATTCCACGCCCCTATAATGTACATCCTCTCCCCTATAATCCCCATCCTCTCCCCTATAACCCACATCCTATCCCCTATAATCCCTATCCTCTCCCCTATAACCCCCATCCTCTCCCCAATAATCCCCATCCTCTCCCCTATAATCCCCATCCTCTCCCCTACAACCCCCTTCCCTCTCCCCTACAACCCCCTTCCCTCTCCCCTACAACCCCCATCCTCTCCCCTATAAACCCCATCCTCTCCCCTATAACCCCCATCCTCTCCCCTACAACCCCCATTCTCTCCCCTATAATCCCCATCTTCTCCCCGACAACCCCCTTCCCTCTCCCCTACAACACCCAGCCTCTCCCCTATAACCCCCATCCTCTCCCCTACAACCCCCATCCTCTCCCCTATAACCCCCATCCTCTCCCCTATAACTCCCACCCTCTCCCCTATCAACCCCATCCTCTCTCCTATAATCCCCATCCTCTCACCTATAACCCAGATCCACTCCCCCTATAATCCCCATCCTCCCCCCTATAATCCCCATCCTCTCCCCTATAACCCACATACTCTCCCCTATAACCCACATCCTCTCCCCTATAGCCCACATCCTCTCCCCTATAACCCACATCCTCTCCCCTATAACCTCCATCCTCTGTTCTATAATCCCCATCCTCTCCTCTATAACCACCATCCTCTCCCTAATAACCCACATCCTCTCCCCTATAACCCACATCCACTCCCCCTATAATCCCCATCCTCTCCACTATAATCCCCATCCTCTCCACTATAATCCCCATCCTCACCCCTATAATCCCCATCCTCACCCCTATAATCCCCATCCTCACCCCTATAATCCCCATCCTCACCCCTATAATCCCCATCCTCTCCCCTATAATCCCCATCCTCTCCCCTATAATCCCCATCCTCTCCCCTATAATCCCCATCCGCTCCACTATAATCCCCATCCGCTCCACAAGAATCCCCATCCGCTCCACAAGAATCCCCATCCGCTCCACAAGAATCCCCATCCTCTCCACTATAACCCCCATCCTCTCCACTATAACCCCCATCCTCTCGCCATAACCTCCATCCGCTCCCCTCTAACCCCCATCCTCTCCCCTATAATCCCCATCCTCTCCCCTATAACCCCCATCCTCTCCCCTCTAACCCCCATCCTCTCCCCTCTAACCCCCATCCTCTCCCCTCTAACCCCCATCCTCTCCCCTCTAACCCCCATCCTCTCCCCTCTAACCCCCATCCTCTCACCTATAACCCAGATCCACTCCCCCTATAATCCCCATCCTCCCCCCTATAATCCCCATCCTCTCCCCTATAACCCACATCCTCTCCCCTATAACCCACATCCTCTCCCCTAGAACCCACATCCTCTCCCCTATAACCACCATCCTCTCCCCTATAACCTCCATCCTCTCCCCTATAACCTCCATCCTCTCCTCTATAATCCCCATCCTCTCCTCTATAACCACCATCGTCTCCCTAATAACCCACATCCTCTCCCCTATAACCCACATCCACTCCCCCTATAATCCCCATCCTCTCCACTATAATCCCCATCCGCACCCCTATAATCCCCATCCTCACCCCTATAATCCCCATCCTCTCCCCTATAATCCCCATCCTCTCCCCTATAATCCCCATCCTCTCCCCTATAATCCCCATCCTCTCCCCTATAATCCCCATCCGCTCCACTATAATCCCCATCCGCTCCACAAGAATCCCCATCCTCTCCTCTATAACCCCCATCCTCTCCCCATAACCTCCATCCACTCCCCTCTAACCCCCATCCTCTCCCCTATAATCCCCATCCTCTCCCCTATAACCCCCATCCTCTCCCCTCTAACCCCCATCCTCTCCCCTCTAACCCCCATCCTCTCCCCTATAATCCATATCCTCTCCCCTATGACCCCCATCCTCTCCCCTATAATCCATATCCTCTCCCCTATAACCGCCATCCTCTCCCCTAGAATCCCCATCCTCTCCCCTATAATCCTCATCCTCTCCCCTATAAGCCCCATCCTCTCCCCTATAAGCCCCATCCTCTCCCCTATAATCCCAATCCTCTCCACTATAACCCCCATCCTCTCCCCATAACCGCCACCCTCTCCCCTATAACCCCCATCCTGTCACGTATAACCCCCATCCTCTGCCCTATAACCCCCATCCTCTCTCCTTTATAACCCCCATCCTCTCCCCTATAACCCCCATCCTCTCCCCTATAATCCCCATTCTCTCCCCTATAACCCCCATCCTCTCCCCTATAATCCCCATCCTCTCCCCTATAACCTCCATCCTCTCCCCTGTAATCCATATCCTCTCCCCTATAACCCACATCCTCTCCCCTTGAATCCCCATCCTCTCCCCTATAACCCCCATCCTCTCCCCTATAATCCCCATCCTCTCCCCTATAACCGCCATCCTCGCCCCTATAACCGCCATCCTCTCCCCTAAAATCCCCATCCTCGCCCCTATAATCCCCATCCTCTCCCCTATAATCCATATCCTCTCGCATATAACCCCCATCCTCTCCCCTTTAATCCCCATCCTCTCCCCTTTAATCCCCATCCACTCCCCGATAACCGACATTCTCTCCCCTATAATCTCCATCCTCTCCCCTATAATCCCCATCCTCTCCCCTATAATCCCCATCCTCTCTCCAATAATCCCCATCCTCTCTCCAATAATCCCCATCCTCTCCCCTATAATCCCCATCCTCTCCCCTATAATCCCCATCCTCTCCCCTATAATCCCCATCCTCTCCCCTATAATCCCCATCCTCTCCCCTATAATCCCCATCCTCTCCCCTATAATCCCCATCCGCTCCCCTATAACCCACATCCGCTCCCCTATAACCCACATCCTCTCCCCTACAATACTCATCTTCTGCGCTATAACCCCCATCCACTCCCCTAGAACCCACATCCCCTCCCCTATAATCCCCATCCTCTCCCCTATAACCCCATCCTCTCCCCTACAACCCCCAGCCTCTCCCCTATAACCCCCATCCACTCTCCTATAACCCCCATCCTCTCCCCTATAACCCTCATTCCATGCCCCTATAATGTACATCCTCTCCCCTATAATCCCCATCCTCTCCCCTATAACCCACATCCCCTCCCCTATAATCCCTATCCTCTCCCCTATAACCCACATCCTCTCCCATATAACCCCCATCCTCTCCCCAATAATCCCCATCCTCTCCCCTATAATCCCCATCCTCTCCCTGACAACCCCCTTCCCTCTCCCCTACAACCCCCATCCTCTCCCCTATAACCCCCATCCTCTCCCCTATAATCCCCATCCTCTCCCCTATAACCCTCATTCCACGCCCCTATAATGTACATCCTCTCCCCTATAATCCACATCCTCTCCCCTATAACCCACATCCCCTCCCCTATAATCCCTATCCTCTCCCCTATAACCCACATCCTCTCCCCTATAACCCCCATCCTCTCCCCAATAATCCCCATCCTCTCCCCTATAATCCCCATCCTCTCCCCGACAACCCCCTTCCCTCTCCCCTACAACCCCCATCCTCTCCCCTATAACCCCCATCCTCTCCCCTACAACCCCCATTCTCTCCCCTATAATCCCCATCTTCTCCCCTACAACCCCCTTCCCTCTCCCCTACAACACCCATCCTCTCTCCTATAACCCCCATCCTCTCCCCTACAACCCCCATCCTCTCCCCTATAACCCCCATCCTCTCCCCTATAACCCCCACCCTCTCCCCTATCAACCCCATCCTCTCTCCTATAATCCCCATCCTCTCTCCTATAATCCCCATCCTCTCACCTAAAACCCAGATCCACTCCCCCTATAATCCCCATCCTCCCCCCTATAATCCCCATCCTCTCCCCTATAACCCACATCCTCTCTCCTATAACCCACATCCTCTCCCCTATAACCCACATCCTCTCCCCTATAACCCACATCCTCTCCCCTATAACCCACATCCTCTCCCCTATAACCCACATCCTCTCCCCTATAACCTCCATCCTCTCCTCTATAATCCCCATCCTCTCCTCTATAACCACCATCCTCTCCTCTATAAACACCATCCTCTCCCTAATAACCCACATCCTCTCCCCTATAACCCACATCCACTCCCCCTATAATCCCCATCCGCTCCACAAGAATCCCCATCCTCTCCACTATAACCCCCATCCTCTCCCCATAACCTCCATCCGCTCCCCTCTAACCCCCATCCTCTCCCCTATAATCCCCATCCTCTCCCCTATAATCCCCATCCTCTCCCCTATAACCCCCATCCTCTCCCCTCTAACCCCCATCCTCTCCCCTCTAACCCCCATCCTCTCCCCTCTAACCCCCATCCTCTCCCCTCTAACCCCCATCCTCTCCCCTCTAACCCCCATCCTCTCCCCTCTAACCCCCATCCTCTCACCTATAACACAGATCCACTCCCCCTATAATCCCCATCCTCCCCCCTATAATCCCCATCCTCTCCCCTATAACCCACATCCTCTCCCCTAAAACCCACATCCTCTCCCCTATAACCCACATCCTCTCCCCTATAACCCACATCCTCTCCCCTATAACCCACATCCTCTCCCCTATAACCCACATCCTCTCCCCTATAACCCCCATCCTCTCCCCTATAACCTCCATCCTCTCCTCTATAATCCCCATCCTCTCCTCTATAACCACCATCCTCTCCCTAATAACCCACATCCTCTCCCCTATAACCCACATCCACTCCCCCTATAATCCCCATCCTCTCCACTATAATCCCCATCCTCACCCCTATAATCCCCATCCTCTCCCCTATAATCCCCATCCTCTCTCCTATAATCCCCATCCTCTCCCCTATAATCCCCATCCTCTCCCCTATAATCCCCATCCTCTCCCCTATAATCCCCATCCTCTCCCCTATAATCCCCATCCTCTCCCCTATAATCCCCATCCTCTCCACTATAATCCCCATCCTCTCCCCTATAACCCACATCCACTCCCCTATAACCCACATCCTCTCCCCTACAATCCTCATCTTCTGCGCTATAACCCCCATCCACTCCCCTAGAACCCACATCCCCTCCCCTATAATCCCCATCCTCTCCCCTATAAACCCCATCCTCTCCCCGATATGCCCCATCCTCTCCCCTACAGCCCCCATCCTTTTCCCCTGTAACCCCCATCCACTCCCCTATAACCCCATCCTCTCCCCTACAACCCCCAGCCTCTCCCCTATAACCCCCATCCTCTCTCCTATAACCCCCATTCCACTCCCCTATAACCCACATCCTCTCCCCTATAATCCCCATCCTCTCCCCTATAACCCTCATTCCACGCCCCTATAATGTACATCCTCTCCCCTATAATCCCCATCCTCTCCCCTATAACCCACATCCCATCCCCTATAATCCCTATCCTCTCCCCTATAACCCCCATCCTCTCCCCAATAATCCCCATCCTCTCCCCTATAATCCCCATCCTCTCCCCTACAACCCCCTTCCCTCTCCCCTACAACCCCCTTCCCTCTCCCCTACAACCCCCATCCTCTCCCCTATAAACCCCATCCTCTCCCCTATAACCCCCATCCTCTCCCCTACAACCCCCATTCTCTCCCCTATAATCCCCATCTTCTCCCCGACAACCCCCTTCCCTCTCCCCTACAACACCCAGCCTCTCCCCTATAACCCCCATCCTCTCCCCTACAACCCCCATCCTCGCCCCTATAACCCCCATCCTCTCCCCTATAACCCCCACCCTCTCCCCTATCAACCCCATCCTCTCTCCTATAATCCCCATCCTCTCACCTATAACCCTGATCCACTCCCCCTATAATCCCCATCCTCCCCCCTATAATCCCCATCCTCTCCCCTATAACCCACATACTCTCCCCTATAACCCACATCCTCTCCCCTATAGCCCACATCCTCTCCCCTATAACCCACATCCTCTCCCCTATAACCTCCATCCTCTGTTCTATAATCCCCATCCTCTCCTCTATAACCACCATCCTCTCCCTAATAACCCACATCCTCTCCCCTATAACCCACATCCACTCCCCCTATAATCCCCATCCTCTCCACTATAACCCCCATCCTCTCCACTATAACCCCCATCCTCTCGCCATAACCTCCATCCGCTCCCCTCTAACCCCCATCCTCTCCCCTATAATCCCCATCCTCTCCCCTATAACCCCCATCCTCTCCCCTCTAACCCCCATCCTCTCCCCTCTAACCCCCATCCTCTCCCCTCTAACCCCCATCCTCTCACTTATAACCCAGATCCACTCCCCCTATAATCCCCATCCTCCCCCCTATAATCCCCATCCTCTCCCCTATAACCCACATCCTCTCCCCTATAACCCACATCCTCTCCCCTAGAACCCACATCCTCTCCCCTATAACCACCATCCTCTCCCCTATAACCTCCATCCTCTCCCCTATAACCTCCATCCTCTCCTCTATAATCCCCATCCTCTCCTCTATAACCACCATCGTCTCCCTAATAACCCACATCCTCTCCCCTATAACCCACATCCACTCCCCCTATAATCCCCATCCTCTCCACTATAATCCCCATCCGCACCCCTATAATCCCCATCCTCACCCCTATAATCCCCATCCTCTCCCCTATATTCCCCATCCTCTCCCCTATAATCCCCATCCTCTCCCCTATAATCCCCATCCTCTCCCCTATAATCCCCATCCTCTCCCCTATAATCCCCATCCGCTCCACTATAATCCCCATCCGCTCCACAAGAATCCCCATCCTCTCCTCTATAACCCCCATCCTCTCCCCATAACCTCCATCCGCTCCCCTCTAACCCCCATCCTCTCCCCTATAATCCCCATCCTCTCCCCTATAACCCCCATCCTCTCCCCTCTAACCCCCATCCTCTCCCCTCTAACCCCCATCCTCTCCCCTATAATCCATATCCTCTCCCCTATGACCCCCATCCTCTCCCCTATAATCCATATCCTCTCCCCTATAACCGCCATCCTCTCCCCTAGAATCCCCATCCTCTCCCCTATAAGCCCCATCCTCTCCCCTATAAGCCCCATCCTCTCCCCTATAAGCCCCATCCTCTCCCCTATAATCCCAATCCTCTCCACTATAACCCCCATCCTCTCCCCATAACCGCCACCCTCTCCCCTATAACCCCCATCCTGTCACGTATAACCCCCATCCTCTGCCCTATAACCCCCATCCTCTCTCCTTTATAACCCCCATCCTCTCCCCTATAACCCCCATCCTCTCCCCTATAATCCCCATTCTCTCCCCTATAACCCCCATCCTCTCCCCTATAATCCCCATCCTCTCCCCTATAACCTCCATCCTCTCCCCTGTAATCCATATCCTCTCCCCTATAACCCACATCCTCTCCCCTTGAATCCCCATCCTCTCCCCTATAACCCCCATCCTCTCCCCTATAATCCCCATCCTCTCCCCTATAACCGCCATCCTCGCCCCTATAACCGCCATCCTCTCCCCTAAAATCCCCATCCTCGCCCCTATAATCCCCATCCTCTCCCCTACAATCCATATCCTCTCGCATATAACCCCCATCCTCTCCCCTTTAATCCCCATCCTCTCCCCTTTAATCCCCATCCACTCCCCGATAACCGACATTCTCTCCCCTATAATCCCCATCCTCTCCCCTATAATCCCCATCCTCTCCCCTATAATCCCCATCCTCTCTCCAATAATCCCCATCCTCTCTCAAATAATCCCCATCCTCTCCCCTATAATCCCCATCCTCTCCCCTATAATCCCCATCCTCTCCCCTATAATCCCCATCCTCTCCCCTATAATCCCCATCCTCTCCCCTATAATCCCCATCCTCTCCCCTATAATCCCCATCCTCTCCCCTATAATCCCCATCCTCTCCCCTATAATCCCCATCCGCTCCCCTATAACCCACATCCGCTCCCCTATAACCCACATCCTCTCCCCTACAATCCTCATCTTCTGCGCTATAACCCCCATCCACTCCCCTAGAACCCACATCCCCTCCCCTATAATCCCCATCCTCTCCCCTATAAACCCCATCCTCTCCCCGATATGCCCCATCCTCTTCCCTACAGCCCCCATCCTTTTCCCCTGTAACCCCCATCCACTCCCCTATAACCCCATCCTCTCCCCTACAACCCCCAGCCTCTCCCCTATAACCCCCATCCTCTCTCCTATAACCCCCATTCCACTCCCCTATAACCCACATCCTCTCCCCTATAATCCCCATCCTCTCCCCTATAACCCTCATTCCACGCCCCTATAATGTACATCCTCTCCCCTATAATCCCCATCCTCTCCCCTATAACCCACATCCCATCCCCTATAATCCCTATCCTCTCCCCTATAACCCCCATCCTCTCCCCAATAATCCCCATCCTCTCCCCTATAATCCCCATCCTCTCCCCTACAACCCCCTTCCCTCTCCCCTACAACCCCCTTCCCTCTCCCCTACAACCCCCATCCTCTCCCCTATAAACCCCATCCTCTCCCCTATAACCCCCATCCTCTCCCCTACAACCCCCATTCTCTCCCCTATAATCCCCATCTTCTCCCCGACAACCCCCTTCCCTCTCCCCTACAACACCCAGCCTCTCCCCTATAACCCCCATCCTCTCCCCTACAACCCCCATCCTCGCCCCTATAACCCCCATCCTCTCCCCTATAACCCCCACCCTCTCCCCTATCAACCCCATCCTCTCTCCTATAATCCCCATCCTCTCACCTATAACCCTGATCCACTCCCCCTATAATCCCCATCCTCCCCCCTATAATCCCCATCCTCTCCCCTATAACCCACATACTCTCCCCTATAACCCACATCCTCTCCCCTATAGCCCACATCCTCTCCCCTATAACCCACATCCTCTCCCCTATAACCTCCATCCTCTGTTCTATAATCCCCATCCTCTCCTCTATAACCACCATCCTCTCCCTAATAACCCACATCCTCTCCCCTATAACCCACATCCACTCCCCCTATAATCCCCATCCTCTCCACTATAATCCCCATCCTCTCCACTATAATCCCCATCCTCTCCACTATAATCCCCATCCTCACCCCTATAATCCCCATCCTCACCCCTATAATCCCCATCCTCACCCCTATAATCCCCATCCTCACCCCTATAATCCCCATCCTCTCCCCTATAATCCCCATCCTCTCCCCTATAATCCCCATCCGCTCCACTATAATCCCCATCCGCTCCACTATAATCCCCATCCGCTCCACAAGAATCCCCATCCGCTCCACAAGAATCCCCATCCTCTCCACTATAACCCCCATCCTCTCCACTATAACCCCCATCCTCTCGCCATAACCTCCATCCGCTCCCCTCTAACCCCCATCCTCTCCCCTATAATCCCCATCCTCTCCCCTATAACCCCCATCCTCTCCCCTCTAACCCCCATCCTCTCCCCTCTAACCCCCATCCTCTCCCCTCTAACCCCCATCCTCTCACCTATAACCCAGATCCACTCCCCCTATAATCCCCATCCTCCCCCCTATAATCCCCATCCTCTCCCCTATAACCCACATCCTCTCCCCTATAACCCACATCCTCTCCCCTAGAACCCACATCCTCTCCCCTATAACCACCATCCTCTCCCCTATAACCTCCATCCTCTCCCCTATAACCTCCATCCTCTCCTCTATAATCCCCATCCTCTCCTCTATAACCACCATCGTCTCCCTAATAACCCACATCCTCTCCCCTATAACCCACATCCACTCCCCCTATAATCCCCATTCTCTCCACTATAATCCCCATCCGCACCCCTATAATCCCCATCCTCACCCCTATAATCCCCATCCTCTCCCCTATATTCCCCATCCTCTCCCCTATAATCCCCATCCTCTCCCCTATAATCCCCATCCTCTCCCCTATAATCCCCATCCTCTCCCCTATAATCCCCATCCGCTCCACTATAATCCCCATCCGCTCCACAAGAATCCCCATCCTCTCCTCTATAACCCCCATCCTCTCCCCATAACCTCCATCCGCTCCCCTCTAACCCCCATCCTCTCCCCTATAATCCCCATCCTCTCCCCTATAACCCCCATCCTCTCCCCTCTAACCCCCATCCTCTCCCCTCTAACCCCCATCCTCTCCCCTATAATCCATATCCTCTCCCCTATGACCCCCATCCTCTCCCCTATAATCCATATCCTCTCCCCTATAACCGCCATCCTCTCCCCTAGAATCCCCATCCTCTCCCCTATAATCCTCATCCTCTCCCCTATAAGCCCCATCCTCTCCCCTATAAGCCCCATCCTCTCCCCTATAATCCCAATCCTCTCCACTATAACCCCCATCCTCTCCCCATAACCGCCACCCTCTCCCCTATAACCCCCATCCTGTCACGTATAACCCCCATCCTCTGCCCTATAACCCCCATCCTCTCTCCTTTATAACCCCCATCCTCTCCCCTATAACCCCCATCCTCTCCCCTATAATCCCCATTCTCTCCCCTATAACCCCCATCCTCTCCCCTATAATCCCCATCCTCTCCCCTATAACCTCCATCCTCTCCCCTGTAATCCATATCCTCTCCCCTATAACCCACATCCTCTCCCCTTGAATCCCCATCCTCTCCCCTATAACCCCCATCCTCTCCCCTATAATCCCCATCCTCTCCCCTATAACCGCCATCCTCGCCCCTATAACCGCCATCCTCTCCCCTAAAATCCCCATCCTCGCCCCTATAATCCCCATCCTCTCCCCTACAATCCATATCCTCTCGCATATAACCCCCATCCTCTCCCCTTTAATCCCCATCCTCTCCCCTTTAATCCCCATCCACTCCCCGATAACCGACATTCTCTCCCCTATAATCCCCATCCTCTCCCCTATAATCCCCATCCTCTCCCCTATAATCCCCATCCTCTCTCCAATAATCCCCATCCTCTCTCCAATAATCCCCATCCTCTCCCCTATAATCCCCATCCTCTCCCCTATAATCCCCATCCTCTCCCCTATAATCCCCATCCTCTCCCCTATAATCCCCATCCTCTCCCCTATAATCCCCATCCTCTCCCCTATAATCCCCATCCTCTCCCCTATAATCCCCATCCGCTCCCCTATAACCCACATCCGCTCCCCTATAACCCACATCCTCTCCCCTACAATCCTCATCTTCTGCGCTATAACCCCCATCCACTCCCCTAGAACCCACATCCCCTCCCCTATAATCCCCATCCTCTCCCCTATAACCCCATCCTCTCCCCTACAACCCCCAGCCTCTCCCCTATAACCCCCATCCACTCTCCTATAACCCCCATCCTCTCCCCTATAACCCTCATTCCATGCCCCTATAATGTACATCCTCTCCCCTATAATCCCCATCCTCTCCCCTATAACCCACATCCCCTCCCCTATAATCCCTATCCTCTCCCCTATAACCCACATCCTCTCCCCTATAACCCCCATCCTCTCCCCAATAATCCCCATCCTCTCCCCTATAATCCCCATCCTCTCCCCGACAACCCCCTTCCCTCTCCCCTACAACCCCCATCCTCTCCCCTATAACCCCCATCCTCTCCCCTATAACCCACATCCTCTCCCCTATAATCCCCATCCTCTCCCCTATAACCCTCATTCCACGCCCCTATAATGTACATCCTCTCCCCTATAATCCCCATCCTCTCCCCTATAACCCACATCCCCTCCCCTATAATCCCTATCCTCTCCCCTATAACCCACATCCTCTCCCCTATAACCCCCATCCTCTCCCCAATAATCCCCATCCTCTCCCCTATAATCCCCATCCTCTCCCCTATAATCCCCATCCTCTCCCCGACAACCCCCTTCCCTCTCCCCTACAACCCCCATCCTCTCCCCTATAACCCCCATCCTCTCCCCTACAACCCCCATTCTCTTCCCTATAATCCCCATCTTCTCCCCTACAACCCCCTTCCCTCTCCCCTACAACACCCATCCTCTCTCCTATAACCCCCATCCTCTCCCCTACAACCCCCATCCTCTCCCCTACAACCCCCATCCTCTCCCCTACAACCCCCATCCTCTCCCCTATAACCCCCATCCTCTCCCCTATAACCCCCACCCTCTCCCCTATCAACCCCATCCTCTCTCCTATAATCCCCATCCTCTCTCCTATAATCCCCATCCTCTCACCTAAAACCCAGATCCACTCCCCCTATAATCCCCATCCTCCCCCCTATAATCCCCATCCTCTCCCCTATAACCCACATCCTCTCCCCTATAACCCACATCCTCTCCCCTATAACCCACATCCTCTCCCCTATAACCCACATCCTCTCCCCTATAACCCACATCCTCTCCCCTATAACCCACATCCTCTCCCCTATAACCCACATCCTCTCCCCTATAACCCACATCCTCTCCCCTATAACCTCCATCCTCTCCTCTATAATCCCCATCCTCTCCTCTATAACCACCATCCTCTCCTCTATAACCACCATCCTCTCCCTAATAACCCACATCCTCTCCCCTATAACCCACATCCACTCCCCCTATAATCCCCATCCGCTCCACAAGAATCCCCATCCTCTCCACTATAACCCCCATCCTCTCCCCATAACCTCCATCCGCTCCCCTCTAACCCCCATCCTCTCCCCTATAATCCCCATCCTCTCCCCTATAATCCCCATCCTCTCCCCTATAACGCCCATCCTCTCCCCTATAACCCCCATCCTCTCCCCTCTAACCCCCATCCTCTCACCTATAACACAGATCCACTCCCCCTATAATCCCCATCCTCCCCCCTATAATCCCCATCCTCTCCCCTATAACCCACATCCTCTCCCCTATAACCCACATCCTCTCCCCTATAACCCACATCCTCTCCCCTATAACCCACATCCTCTCCCCTATAACCCACATCCTCTCCCCTATAACCCCCATCCTCTCCCCTATAACCTCCATCCTCTCCTCTATAATCCCCATCCTCTCCTCTATAACCACCATCCTCTCCCTAATAACCCACATCCTCTCCCCTATAACCCACATCCACTCCCCCTATAATCCCCATCCTCTCCACTATAATCCCCATCCTCACCCCTATAATCCCCATCCTCACCCCTATAATCCCCATCCTCTCCCCTATAATCCCCATCCTCTCCCCTATAATCCCCATCCTCTCCCCTATAATCCCCATCCGCTCCACTATAATCCCCATCCGCTCCACAAGAATCCCCATCCTCTCCCCTATAACCCCCATCCTCTCCCCTATAACCCCCATCCTCTCCCCTCTAACCCCCATCTTCTCCCCTATAATCCATATCCTCTCCCCTATGACCCCCATCCTCTCCCCTATAATCCATATCCTCTCCCCTATAACCGCCATCCTCTCCCCTAGAATCCCCATCCTCTCCCCTATAATCCTCATCCTCTCCCCTATAAGCCCCATCCTCTCCCCTATAATCCCCATCCTCTCCCCTATAATCCCAATCCTCTCCACTATAACCGCCACCCTCTCCCCTATAACCGCCACCCTCTCCCCTATAACCCCCATCCTGTCACGTATAACCCCATCCTCTGCCCTATAACCCCCATCCTCTCTCCTTTATAACCTCCATCCTCCCCCCTATAACCCCCATCCTCTCTCCTATAACCCCCATCCTGTCCCCTATAACCCCCATCCTCTCCCCTATAATCCATATCCTCTCCCCTATAACCCCCATCCTCTCCCCTTTAATCCCCATCCTCTCCCCTATAACCCCCATCCTCTCCGCTATAACCCCCATCCTCTCCCCTATAATCCCCATTCTCTCCCCTATAACCCCCATCCTCTCCCCTATAACCCCCATCCTCTCCCCTATAATCCCCATCCTCTCCCCTATAACCCCCATCCACTCCCCGATTACCGACATTCTCTCCCCTATAATCCCCATCCTCTGCCCTATAATCCCCATCCTCTCTCCTATAACCCCCATCCTGTCCCCTATAACCCCCATCCTCTCCCCTGTAATCCATATCCTCTCCCCTATAACCCACATCCTCTCCCCTTTAATCCCCATCCTCTCCCCTATAACCCCCATCCTCTCCCCTATAATCCCCATCCTCTCCCCTATAACCCCCATCCTCTCCCCTAAAATCCCCATCCTCTCCCCTATAATCCCCATCCTCTCCCCTATAATCCATATCCTCTCGCATATAACCCCCATCCTCTCCCCTTTAATCCCCATCCTCTCCCCTTTAATCCCCATCCTCTCCCCTATAACCCCCATCCACTCCCCGATAACCGACATTCTCTCCCCTATAATCCCCATCCTCTCCCCTATAATCCCCATCCTCTCCCCTATAATCCCCATCCTCTCTCCTATAATCCCCATCCTCTCCCCTATAATCCCCATCCTCTCCCCTATAATCCCCATCCTCTCCCCTATAATCCTCATCCTCTCCCCTATAATCCCCATCCTCTCCCCTATAACCCACATCCACTCCCCTATAACCCACATCCTCTCCCCTACAATCCTCATCTTCTGCGCTATAACCCCCATCCACTCCCCTAGAACCCACATCCCCTCCCCTATAATCCCCATCCTCTCCCCTATAAACCCCATCCTCTCCCCGATAAGCCCCATCCTCTCCCCGATAAGCCCCATCCTCTCCCCTACAGCCCCCATCCTTTTCCCCTATAACCCCATCCTCTCCCCTATAACCCCATCCTCTCCCCTACAACCCCCAGCCTCTCCCCTATAACCCCCATCCTCTCTCCTATAACCCCCATTCCACTCCCCTATAACCCACATCCTCTCCCCTCTCACCCTCATTCCACGCCCCTATAATGTACATCCTCTCCCCTATAACCCCATCCTCTCCCCTATAACCCACATCCCCTCCCCTATAATCCCCATCCTCTCCCCTATAACCCACATCCTCTCCCCTATAACCCCCATCCTCTCCCCTATAACCCCCATCCTCTCCCCAATAATCCCCATCCTCTCCCCTACAACCCCCTTCCCTCGCCCCTACAACCCCCATCCTCTCCCCTATAACCCCCATCCTCTCCCCTACAACCCCCATCCTCTCCCCTATAATCCCCATCTTCTCCCCTACAACCCCCTTCCCTCTCCCCTACAACACCCATCCTCTTGCCATAACCCCCATCCTCTCCCCTACAACCCCCATCCTCTCCCCTGAACCCCCATCCTCTCCCCTATAACCCCCATCCTCTCCCCTAAAATCCCCATCCTCTCCCCTATAATCCCCATCCTCTCCCCTATAATCCATATCCTCTCGCATATAACCCCCATCCTCTCCCCTTTAATCCCCATCCTCTCCCCTATAACCCCCATCCACTCCCCGATAACCGACATTCTCTCCCCTATAATCCCCATCCTCTCCCCTATAATCCCCATTCTCTCCCCTATAATCCCCATCCTCTCTCCTATAATCCCCATCCTCTCCCCTATAATCCCCATCCTCTCCCCTATAATCCCCATCCTCTCCCCTATAATCCCCATCCTCTCCCCTATAATCCCCATCCTCTCCCCTATAATCCCCATCCTCTCCCCTATAATCCCCATCCTCTCCCCTATAACCCACATCCACTCCCCTATAACCCACATCCTCTCCCCTACAATCCTCATCTTCTGCGCTATAACCCCCATCCACTCCCCTAGAACCCACATCCCCTCCCCTATAATCCCCATCCTCTCCCCTATAAACCCCATCCTCTCCCCGATAAGCCCCATCCTCTCCCCGATCAGCCCCATCCTCTCCCCTACAGCCCCCATCCTTTTCCCCTATAACCCCATCCTCTCCCCTATAACCCCATCCTCTCCCCTACAACCCCCAGCCTCTCCCCTATAACCCCCATCCTCTCTCCTATAACCTCCATTCCACTCCCCTATAACCCACATCCTCTCCCCTCTCACCCTCATTCCACGCCCCTATAATGTACATCCTCTCCCCTATAACCCCATCCTCTCCCCTATAACCCACATCCCCTCCCCTATAATCCCCATCCTCTCCCCTATAACCCACATCCTCTCCCCTATAACCCCCATCCTCTCCCCAATAATCCCCATCCTCTCCCCAATAATCCCCATCCTCTCCCCTACAACCCCCTTCCCTCGCCCCTACAACCCCCATCCTCTCCCCTATAACCCCCATCCTCTCCCCTACAACCCCCATCCTCTCCCCTATAATCCCCATCTTCTCCCCTACAACCCCTTTCCCTCTCCCCTACAACACCCATCCTCTTGCCATAACCCCCATCCTCTCCCCTACAACCCCCATCCTCTCCCCTATAACCCCCATCCTCTCCCCTATAACCCCCATCCTCTCCCCTATAACCCCCATCCTCTCCCCTATAACCCCCATCCTCTCCCCTATAACCCCCACCCTCTCCCCTATCAACCCCATCCTCTCTCCTATAATCCCCATCCTCTCACCTACAACCCAGATCCTCTCCCCTATAATCCCCATCCTCTCCCCTATAACCCCCACCCTCTCCCCTATCACACCCATCCTCTCCCCTATCACCCCCATCCTCTCACCTATAACCCAGATCCCCTCCCCTATAATCCCCATCCTCTCCCCTATAACTCACATCCTCTCCCCTATAACCTCCATCCTCTCCTCTATAATCCCCATCCTCTCCTCTATAATCCCCATCCTCTCCCCTATAACCCCCATCCTCTCCCCTATAATCTCCATCCTCTCCCCAATAACCCACATCCTCTCCCCTATAACCCACATCCACTCCCCCTATAATCCCCATCCTCCCCCTATAATCCCCATCCTCTCCCCTATAACCCACATCCTCTCCCCTATAACCCACATCCTCTCCCCTATAACCCACATCCTCTCCCCTATAACCCACATCCTCTCCCCTATAATCCCCATCCTCTCCTCTATAACCACCATCCTCTCCCTAATAACCCACATCCTCTCCCCTATAACCCACATCCACTCCCCCTATAATCCCCATCCTCTCCCCTATAATCCCCAACCTCACCCCTATAATCCCCATCCTCTCCACTATAATCCCCATCCTCTCCACTATTACCCCCATCCTCTCACCTATAACCTCCATCCTCTCCCCAATAACCAAGATCCTCTCCCCTATAATCCCCATCCTCACCCCTATAATCCCCATCCTCACCCCTATAATCCCCATCCTCTCCCCTATAAACCCCATCTCTCCCCTATAATCCCCATCCTCTCCCCTATAATCCCCATCCGCTCCACTATATTCCCCATCCGCTCCAGTATAATCCCCATCCTCTCCACTATAACCCCCATCCTCTCCCCATAACCTCCATCCGCTCCCCTCTAACCCCCATCCTCTCCCCTATAATCCCCATCCTCTCCCCTATAACCCCCATCCTCTCCCCTATAACCCCCAGCCTCTCCCCTATAACCCCCATCCTCTCCCCTCTAACCCCCATCCTCTCCCCTATAATCCATATCCTCTCCCCTATGACCCCCATCCTCTCCCCTATAATCCATATCCTCTCCCCTATAACCGCCATCCTCTCCCCTATAATCCCCATCCTCTCCCCTATAATCCCCATCTTCTCCACTATAATCCCCATCCTCTCCCCTATAATCCCCATCTTCTCCACTATAACCCCCATCCTCTCCCCATAACCTCCATCCTCTCCCCATAACCTCCACCCTCTCCCCTATAACCCCCATCCTGTCACGTATAATCCATATCCTCTCCCCTATAAACTCCATCCTCTCACCTATAACCCCCATTCTCTCCCCTATAACCCCCATCCTCTCCCCTATAACCCCCATCCTCTCTCCATTATAACCCCCATCCACTCCCCTATAACCCCCATCCTCTCTCCTATAACCCCCATCCTCTCCCCTATAACCCCCATCCTCTCCCCTATAACCCCCATCCTCTCCCCTATAACCCCCATCCTCTCCCCTATAACCCCCATCCTCTCTCCTATAACCCCCATCCTCTCCCCTATAACCCCATCCTCTCCCCTATAACCCCCATCCTCTCCCCTATAACCCCCATTCTGTCCCCTATAACCCCCATCCTCTCCCCTATAACCCCCATCCTCTCCCCTATAATCCATATCCTCTCCCCTATAACCCCCATCCTCTCTCCTATAACCCCATACTGTCCCCTATAACCCCCATCACCTCCCCTATTCGCCATATCCTCTCCCCTTTAATCCCCATTCGCCCCATATCAAACCCCATCCCTCCTTATCAATCCCCCCCATCATCATCATCCCCCACCCCTCATTCTACAACCTCCCTCACAATCTGATCCCCTACCATCCCACCCCTACCCCTCTCCTGAGTTACTGATCCATCCGACTCACTCACTCCAATAAAGCGCAACCTCCATCACATGACAGCCGTGCATCATGGCTTTATTTCCGCGTTCACTCACCCTGCCAGTCTAAATCCTTCTGCCGGCATCTCCGCAGTTGGGGCAGCGGGGTCGGTTTTTTGCGTGCGTTACGGAGAGGGAGAGAGTGGGGGAAATAAGCCGTGGCGAGTTGGAGACGTGCCTGAGACCAGCAGCGATTAATATGCTCTCCCGGGTGAAAACTGCTGTGGCCAATTTCATGGGAGGCATCATGGCTGGAAACGCCAGTGCTGAACATGTCAATGGGACCGAGTTACCGATGAAATTCCCATATAGCAGGCCGGAATTCCTGGGACTATCTCAGGATGAGATCGAGTGCTCTGCGGATCACATCGCCAGACCCATCTTAACATTGAGAGAGAGCAAGAGGCTGCCCTGGGATACGGGCTATGCTGAGTAAGTAGACGGAGCTGCTCAATTTCCAGCCATCATGTTAAATACACTTCATTCTGACTCCCTTTAGCAAAAACCTACCGCGGTTTAAAAAAAATGCACGCAAAAAAAAAAATATACATCTTGCATCAGAGCCGGTGGGGTTCATTTTTACAGCTAGTGTAGAGTAGTCTCTGATTTATTGATCCCACAGACCCCACGCACTTGTAACGTGGCGATGGATCCTGAACGCAGTTTAATTTACTGATGGGATTTAATGCAGTTTCTGAATGTATAACCACTCCTGTGTGCCTCAAATAGGATCAGAGCAATTAATTTGCAGTTGATAGCCCCTCAACCATTAAATTCCTTCATATCACAGTAGTTGTATACTGCCCAGACATAGAATTGGGAGGGACGGACGGGTTTTAGTACATGTTTATTTTTGCTCCGTGTCCAGTAAGTGGGGACAGACAGAGAGAGAGAGAAGGGGGAAACTGACCCGCATCTACCCAGTTTAAATGGCGTGTGACATGACTCTTGAGAACCACACGTTAAACAGGGTGTCAGGTTGCAAACTCGCATCCTGGTTCGAACGCTGCCTGTTTAAAGGTGAGGTATGTGCTAGGGAGGAAACCTCTTTGCCGACATTTAAAGCTGGCTTGCCTGCTGTGCAGGTCAGCGTCCGTGGCAAAGTTGCTTTTGCTGCAGCACTGCCCCTTTTAAGGGATCGGTGTGGGTGAAATGTCTCCATGCAGGCTGTTGTGCAGATAGCATAGCACGATGCAGCAACTTTCACCAGGAGCTTTGGGATAGATCACTGCTGCCCCCTCCCCCTCCCCAGCCAAATGCGGGTTGCAAGCCCGAATATTCTGAATCATATTTTGCATGAAGCAAATGAACTGCTTCAACTGTGTCCCCCCACACACAATCCTTACAGTGATGCCACTTATCCATAATTCAAAACTGCATTGTAAAACAGGGTTGCATTTCAAACTATGAATTTAATAGATGGGGGGGGGGGGGGGTCAGCTGGTGCAGTGCAGTGGTTTACTAATGTGCATATCATTGTGTGGTACAACATTGGCACTGCTGCTGTTGAATTTGGCCCTGCTGCTCAGGAAGATGCGTCTTGCTCCAGAATTCACTGCACAGGGCACTGTCGTGTGGTGGTCATGTTACTGGGTGAGCAATGCAAAAGTGTGGGCTGATACAAAGTACTGAGGATGCTGGAGATTTGAAGTCCAACCAAAATGCTGGGAGTGCTCAAATAAAAGCAGATGCAGGTGATCTGAACTCAAGGCAGAAAGTGCTGGAACAACTCAGTCTGTGGCAGCATCTGTGGAGAGAGAAACTGAGTTAAAATTTCGAGTCCAATATGGTCCTTCATTGGAACTTCCACAACCTTCTGTTTTCATCGCTAGGAATTCTCAGCAGGTCAGGCAGCATCCGTGGAGAGAGGGAGAGAAATTATTAAGTTGTCATTTTCAGACCTTTCCCCAGAATTTCTCTGGACGTTGTTAAGTAGATGGTAATTCCAGGATTTTCAATTTTTAAGCAGGTACAGATGAGGGGAGGAGAGGAAAAAATAAAAGGGCAAAGGGCTTGATTCTCCGATTTCTCCAGCCACGTATTTCTCGGTGGCAGAAGGTAGTGCGCCATTTACTGGTGTTGGGATTCTCTGTTCCCACCGCTGTCAATGGGATTTTCAATTGAAGACATCCCATGCCGCCGGGAGACCCAAAGAATCCCGCCGCCAATGAAAGGTCTGTTAGAGGATGGAAGGCAGGCAAATTAAAGGGCAAAGTGGATGATAATGCAAGGCAGAAGAGGTAAAGAAACAAACAATGAGTCTTGAGGAGGTGTAAATGGCAACAGCATAATTGGTACCAGCACTTGCTGTGTGAAATGAAAAATGGTGGTTATGATCTGAAATTGTCTATCTTAATGGCGGAGGCACCGCATGAGAACTTTGCATCTATCTTCCCAAATCACAAAGTTATCATTGCAGAAACAGCATGCAATTAGGAAGGTGGATGGAATATGGAATAATTGCAAGGGAAATGGACTCTTAAGGGTAAAGAAGCCTTGCGGTAATCATCTAGGGCTTTAGTTTGATTGCACCTTGATACTGTACAGTTTTTTTTTTGTCTCCCTCGCTGAATAAGAATATACTTGGGGGGGGGGGGGGGGGGCTACAACAAACGTTCATAAGGTTGATTCCTGGGATGAGAGGGTTGGCTTGAGGAAAGATTGAGTAGTTAATGGTCTGTATTCTCTGGAGTTTATAAGAATGAGAGGAGATCTCAATGAAACCTTATATCGGGTTTAACTGGGTAGATGCTGTGAAATTGGAAAGTCTTGAACTAGGTGGCATATACCCATGATAAGTGGTGTGCTACTTAAGATGAGATGAGCACTTTCTTCTCTCAAGAGGCTGTAATGCTTTGCTATCCTTTACCTGAGAGGGCTTGGGTGGTCAGTTGATGAGTATATTCAGTGTTGAGATCAACCAGATTTTTGGGAATCAGGGAAAATGGGGATCAGGCAGGAAATTAATGTTGATGTAGGAAATCGGATATGATCTTGGTGAATAATGAACATGCTTGATAGGCCGTATGGTCTGCTCCTTTTTCTTATCTTAAGAGAGAAGGATGCAGCCAATATTAGCAATAATGATACTGGATAGACTAACAATGGATAAAGGAGCTACATATATTGTAGCTATATATGTATGGGTAAAAGGCAAGCCAAAATTCTTCTGTAAATAAATAAATGATGAACCCAATTATCCTGTAGCCAAAGGAAGGGCGAGGCTGCTTCAGAACCAAAGAGGCAATCCTCATTAGGAGGCAGTAGGCATGGCTGAGGTAGTAAATGAGTACCTGTCTTCACTAGAGAAGTGGATGTGCTAAATGTGGCAATTTAGGAGGTGATAGTGTGATATTGCACAGATTAAATTAGATAAAATGGATATACTTAACGGTTCTATGTCCTCAAACGTGTAGACGTCACTCAATGGGATATATCCTAGTCTATTGGGGAAGTAAGAGTGGAAATTGCAGAGGCTCTGGACACAATTTTTCATGTGTATTGGGGTGGTACCAAGAGGACTAGAAGGCAGTAAGTATTATAGTCCTGTCTTTTTAAAAATGGGGAGAGAGATAAACCCAGCCACTCTAGGCCGATCAACCTTTAATGTCAGTGGTGTGGAAATGTTAAGTTAATAATCTGGACAGAATTAATTAGCATTTAGTAAAATATGGGCTAATAGAATGACAGTCGACATGGGATTTGTTAAAGGCAACTAATATTTGATTAACTTGATCGGGTTTTTGGGAAGTAATGGAGAGAATTGTGTGGTTGATGGTGTATATGTGGATTTTAGGGCAGCACGGTGGCACACTGGTTAGCATTGCTGCCTCACGGAGCCGACGTCCCAGGTTCGATCCCGGCTCTGGGTCACTGTCCATGTGGAGTTTGCACATTCTCCCTGTGTTTGAGTGGGCTTCGCCCCCACAACCCAAAGATGTGCAGGGTAGGTGGATTGGCCACACTAAATTGTGCCTTAATTGGGAAAAAAAAAAGAATTGGACACTCTAAATTTATAAAGCAAAAGTATATGTGGATTTTTCAGAGGCATTTGACAAAGCCTCACATCTTGGACTTCGATTTTGCGAACAGGTCACTGGACCATGGACACATTGACTAGAATGGCACCAGGGGTGAGAGACCAGGTGACGCTGGGGTTGTTCTCCTTGGAGCAGAGAAGGTTAGGTGAAGATTTGATAGAAGTGTCCAAAAGCATGAATGATTTTCATGGAATCAATAAGGTGAAGTAGAGGCGGAAAGATGGGTACCCTGGGCAGCATAGTGGCACAGTGGTTAGCACTGCTGCCTCACGGCACCAAGGACCTGGATTCGATCCCAGACCCAGGTCACTGTTCGTGTGGAGTTTGCACATTCTCCCCGTATCTGCGTGGGTATCACCCCCACAACCCAAAGATGTGCAGGGTAGGTGGATTGGCCATGCTAAATTCCTCCTTAACTGGATAAAAAAGAATTGGGTACTCTAAATTTATTTTAAAAAGTAAACAAAGAAAAGAAAAGTGGGTAACCAGAAGATTCTGATTTCAGGTGATCGACAAAAGAACTAGAAGGCACACAAATTTTTCAGTTGTTGTGATCTGAAATTCACTGCCTGAAAATTGATTCAAGAGCAACATTTAAAAGCGAATTGGATAAATACTTGTAGGAAAATCTATTACAGGGCAATGGGGAAAGAGCAGGTTGACTCCACCCAAATATAGGCCTCACTAGATAAAAGGAAGAATCAAATATATGGCACAAAATGTGTGGGTGTCTTATTATTGCTTACATTTGATAAATCAGATGGAGAATATTGCTGATAGTTTCACACATAATAAATGATTCATGTGGTATGTATGACGCAATTCAGGAACATCATCTCAATAGCAGCACGAGAAGCTTTCTTCAAATCTGCAATTCATTTAATAAAATGCTAGAATAATTACTTTGTGTGTGTGTGTGTGTATCTTTCATTCAGTTGGAGGATGGACGATAGGTACATCATTGAGGATTGCTGTTGATAAAAGCTATATTGTTATTAATGCTTGGAGAACTGAATGAAATGTTTCTGGGACACTTTGCATTCTTTTAGTGTAACATTGCTGATCAAAGTGTCTTGTGGGTGTTCCATCATCCTGCTACTAATGTCTTCATTTTTATTAATGCAGAGAAACAACAAATTACTTTTATAGAATGCCTTTTTGTAGTAAAGTGTCTAAAGGCACCTCACTGGAGCAATATCCAAAGAAGACATTAGGGAAGGTGACCAAACTCTGAGGCAAGGAATTCAGGTGTACAATAGACCAGAGTGGGAGGAACGCAGAGTTCTCCAAGAGAATGAGTTGCCATGGTGAGAATTTCTGGCAGCCTTGTATCTCACATTCCATACTACCTCACCTCAGAAGAACAGGCAATTGTAAAGGAAACTGGAGCAAAGCATTTATAATTTCTTCAAACAGTAATCCTTTCAAAGTTACATAAAGCTTGAATTTTTTAAAAAAACAACGCAGGAGATTATATGTCTTTCTGGCCTGCTCAACAGTAATTCAAAACTATTAAATATCAAAGTGACTTGAGATATCATCAGAAAAGGTTTGTGGTTATACCTGGGAGAATTCAGTTTGATCACTGCTGTTTATTTTTAAACAAATCTCCAAGTAACAAAGGCCACTGATTTAATGGAGTATTTAAGCCATTTTCGAAAAGACTTTGCTCAGAATGCCTTGAGCATTTGTAACAAGACGCAGCCAAGACATAACAAAGGGTTTAAGTGGTGGTAGTCCTGAAGCCATCGTTCACCCTTTCCCAACTTGCTATGTTTCATCAGAACAACAGGAATAAGGCGGCACTGTGGTTAGCACTGCAGCTTACGGCACTAAGGACCCGGGTTCGAATCCCGGCCCTGGGTCACGTGTCCGTGTGGAGTTTGCACATTCTCCCTGTGTTTGCGTGGGTTTCACCTCTACAACCCAAAGACCGGCCACACTAAATTGCTCCTTAATTGGAAGAAGAAAATTGGGTATTCTAAATTTATATGAAAAAAACAACAGGAATTAATGATGAGCTGCTCCGATTGAACCAGCCCAAGCAATAAAATATCCATTAAAGAAGCTTTCAAAAGTTGCTCTGTTCATTCTTCCAAAATGACAACAAAGTCAGACCGGCTGTGGTAGGTGAGACAAATAGTCCAAATGCATTTAGACACCAGCTACATGAGCACATAAGGGAGGAATGAATTTGTGTTTGCTGAAGGGGAAAGAAAGTACCTTGTCTCTTGGATTAAAGAATCCCCACAGTGCTGAAGGAGGCCATTCGGCCAATCGAGTCTGCACAGACACTTTGAAAGAGCACCCTCCCCACTCTAATTTCCCCCGCCTATCCCCATAACCCCAACTAACTCTCGCATCCTTGGGCACTATTGGGCAATCCACCCAACCTTCACATCTTTGGACTGTGGGGGAAACCGGAACACCAGGAGGAAACCCACGCAGACACGGGGAGAAAGTACAAACTCCACACAGTCACTCAAGACCGGAATTGAACCAGGGCCCATGGTGCTGTCGGGCAGCAGTGCTAACCAATTTCTTTCTAATGAGAAGATCTTTTCTGCAGTTTGACTGTTTTTTCCAGGTTTCCCGAGCTGTGAAGCTGAGTTATATGCGAGTAAAGTTTTGATACACCACTATAGGCTGATAATCATTTATGTAGATGAATAGTCAAAAGACATAGAAGGAGGAGACAATTCAGCCCACTATGGCTCTGCCGTCCAATTCACCTAATTTTCCTGCTCCTTCCCCAAAGCATTGATATCTACTTGAAAAGGAAGGTTTTGCGAAGTCCTTTTTAAAAGTTGGCTGCTGCTGAATCAGCTCTCACCATGTTTTCAGGCAGTGAGTGCCTCAGTGAGTGAATCCCAGATCCATCATAACTCGTGGTGCAGTTACTTCTCCTCCACTCTCCTCTGGTTCTTTTGCTAATTGCCTTCAATCTGTGTCCTTTGGTTACCCAATCCTTCTGTATCGAGGAAACTGTTTTTCCCTGTTTTCTTGATCCAAACTTTTTTTCATAGTTTTGAATACCTTAAATCTCACCGAATCTTCTGTGCCCTAAGACAACAAATCTAGCTTCTCTTGACTCTCGACATAATTGAAGTGCTTCATCTCTGGGATAATTTTAGTAAGTCTTCACTCCGCACCTGTGAAATCATCCTTAAAGTGCGGTGCCTACAGAATGAACACACGACTCACTACAGATGAGCCCATAACTGGTGATTTATAAAACTTTAGCAAAACTTTCATTTGTGCACTAGCATCCAGACATCCAGTATGAGGACAGTGGTTAGCACTGCTGCCTCATAGTGCCAGAGACCCGGGTTCAATTCCAGCCTTGGGTGACTGTGTGGAGTTTGCACGTTGTGGTGGTATGTATTAGGGGTAATACGGTACACCATGAATGCCGAGGAGCTATTGGAGGACAGATGCTGGGTCCCGATTGGATCTGCCGCCTACTGGGCTCCACCCAGATAAGCGGGGTACAAGAACCCGGTTTACTCCCCGCAGCTGCATTCTGTGACTGAGCTGCTGGGGAACAAGTCTGCTCAATAAAGCCTCGATTGAAGTTCTCTACGTCTCGCCTCGTGTGTGATCGATGGTGCTACACGCGTTGTCCCCGTGTCTGCGTGAGTTTCCTCCGGGTGCTCTGGTTTCCTCCCATAGTCTAAAGATATGCAGGTTAGGTGGATTGGCCATGCTGAATTGCCCCTTTGGTGTCCAATGGTTAGGTAGGGTTGTGGGGGAGTTGGCCTAAGTAGGGTTCTCTTTTAGAGGGCCGGTGCAGACTCAATGGGTCGAATGGCCTCCTGCACTGCCTGGATTCAGTGATGTTTCCCTACCTAACCTTATCATGTTGTGCTGCCACCTTCAAAGAGTTTTGAGTAACAGGTGTATTTTGTTACAAGAGAACGAGCAATCAATTAATCTGTAATGCTGGATAAAGATTTGGCAACATTTAATGCCTTTGGATAATTCACAGGTATTTTGCATAGGTTGAGACTGGTGTCGGGAATATATGTGACTGTATCAGCACGTGTGCAAGGTGGAACAAATCACAGATGACACTAATATTTTGTATCCAGGTGTGGGAGGGGAAGTAAACAAGTGGGCACTCTTCTTCCCTGGATTTGCACCAGCATTGCCAAACCAAACGAAGTTGCACTCTTTTTTTTTTTTTTCTGTTCTTATTAATTGGGGCAAACATTCTTTGGTAATAAAAGCAAAAATTACTGCGAATGCAGGAATCTGAAACAAAAACAGACCCTGGACAACCTAGCATGTCCGACAGCATCTGAGGAGGGAGAAGGGAGCTAAGATTGTGAGTCTGGATAACTTTGTCGAATAATTTTTTTGGCTGTGGTGTTCTGACTGGAGTAGTCTAGGGGACAGTTATTCCACCTTCCATTTTTTAAAGAAATGCTTTGTTTCATGTTTATTTGCTCTCCTTGCCTGTTCTGTGCATTCTGCAAAACCTGCAGCTTAAATATCTGGTTTAAAAACAACTCTAAGTTTAGTAGTGGAATCTTTGCTAGCACTAGCTCGAACTATGAGTAAGGTTGGCAACTCTGGCTGTATTCTTAGAGGTGTCATTATGACTTCCTGCCACAAACCACCAAACCATGGGTCCATCCTCCGGGTGCTGTACGTTGCCCAGGGCCAATTAAAAATGGAACAGACTCCCAATCCGATTAATGTTCCGCCGAATAGAATCCCCGCCAACTAATCCCATCCCCAATATTTTAATGAATAATAAATGAAAAATTCCAAAGAAGCTAAAACAAAATTAAAGCGTTCTTAATGTCTCTCTGATGTTTTTCTTCACTTGCTATGCAGCAATGTTCTTGAGATTAACTTTCAGTTCCTGAAAGCTCCAGAAATGTTTTAACAGGTTGGTAATAAAAGGTGTGGACACTTGGTCCAAGTCCATAAATGTTTCTAAAACAAGTAGGTCTCTGCATGCTTTTATTAATTCTTCCACAGGATGTAGGCATCACTAGGCTGGCATTTATCGATCATCCCTAATTACCCTTAAAATTGTGGTGAGCCACCATCTTGAACCGCTGCAGTGCATGTGGTGTAGGTACACCCACATTAGCGGATTCGGGATGGAGTTCCAGGACTTTGACTGAGTGGCAGTGAAGAAACGGCGTCACAGTTCCAAGCCAGAATGATGCGTGGCTTGGAAAGGACCTTGCAGATGTGGTATACCCATACACCTTCTGCCCTTGTGGTAGAGGTCACGCGTTTGGAAGATGCAGTTGAAGCTTCCTTGGTGAGTTGATGCAGTATATTTTTGTAGATGGTACACGCTGCTGCTACCGTATGTCGGTGGTGGAAGGAGTGAAAGTTTATGGCGATGGATGGGGTGTGAATCAAGTTGGCTGCTTTGTCCTGGATGGTGTCGAGCTTCTTGCGTGTTATTAGAGCTGCACTCATCCAAGCAAGTGGAGAGAGGGTAAAAGAAAATAAAAACAGTTTTTGTCACATTTGAGTACCAAAGAAAAGTAGATGATGTTGTAGAATTAGAATCAAAATTCAATTGAATAAAATTAATTATACAAGCATAATAGAATTTTATTACATTTTGGTATGGGTCATCCTGGTTTAGTGCACACCGTGTAGCTACCTGGGGCTCAATAACATAAGCATAAAAATTCAATTGATTTTGTAGAGTTTAATTCAGAGATAAAATATCCTGCTCTTAGAAGATCAATCTGTCAATGTTTTGAGGTTGGATAAATGGAGGAAATTTCTTAAACATGCAAACTGCCTATTGTTTTTTATCCAGTCTGGTAAAATTGATATTGAGCTCCTTAAATTAAAAGAAAATTACAGAACGTGGGCATTGCTGGCTAGGCCAGCATTTATTGCCCATCCCTAGTTGTCCTTGAGAAGGTGGTGGTGGTGAGCTGCTTTGTTGAACCACTGCAGTCCATGTGGTGTAGGTACACCCACAGTGCAGCTAGGGAGAGAGTTCCAGGATTTTGACCCAGCGACAGTGAAGGAATGGCAAAAAGATTATCTGGCTTTGTTCAGCAGTTTGAGTGAGTTTAACTTCCCTTATGAGAAATTGTTGCTTGCTTTTCGAGCATGCCTTCCAATATTCAACCTAGCATTATTGAGCATGATACATGGAAGATGAAGAGGGAGGAATGGAGGAGATGAGGTGGAAAGGTAGAAGAAAGACAACTGGGGAAGAATCAAGAGATTCGCAGAGCAGTAAAGGAGGAAGGATTGAACGTTGCCTGCTAAAATCCTGTGCTTACCGATTTGTTCCATGGGTTGGATAACAATGGGATTGCAACAGCTGACCATATTTATGCTCCCAATCGGAATGCTGATTGTGAACTCAGGTTTTCTCTAGATTTGCCCAGTGTTCTCCAAACTCTTCAAAAATGTGTGGAACTATAGGATACTTGATACAATGGAATACTGCTGTTTTCAATCAGCCAATCAAACCTTGTGCTGAAAATTGGGGCTGACGCCGGTCCGCCATGCTCCGCCCCCTCCAAATTGGCATCATCATGACGTGCGCCGTTTCAACAACATTGGCCGTCATCTTCTGGCCCACCCGCGATGCTCCACCCCGATGGACCAGGTTCCCGACAACGCGGGGCACATGTGATCCCAGTGGTCGGGAACCCGACCTGCCAGCTGTGGACTGTATCCAGCGCCCCCACGCTCCGCCGGGACCCAAGCCAGTGGCTGGGATGGTGGGGGGCTTCTGAGTGGGCTGGGGAACTGGTGGGGGGTGGCCAAGGGGTGGGCTGTGGGATCGCAGATGGCGGGTTGGGTTCATGCATGGCGTGCGCCATGTTGTATGGCGCGACCGCTGCAGGTTGTCAGCCGTGCGCATGCGCGGCTCGGGATCCAGCCATTTCCGGCACGGGAGGCGAAGTTTTAGTCAACCAGTGAGGGTTTTACGCCGATTCTTCGGTCGTCAAAGACCACACATGCTCCGCTGGCGCCGGCACTTAGCCGCTGAAACGAAGAATCATGCCCTAGATGTTTCAAATGTTTCTGTAAACCGTTGAGGTGAAGGCCCTGCAAGTACAAACAAACCCTCTGAGATTTCCGATTTAGAAAGAACATCGTTTAGCAAAGTGCATGTGCTCTAATAGTGTAAGGAATCATGTGCTCTAATAGTGTAAGGAATCAGAAATAATGACCAGTAATTCAATAAACAGGGAAAAGAGCCAATACCGCTCGGCATCTTGATTTCCGGTGGTATCTGAGCGGAGCGGCCGGGTTCGGAAGAAGCCGGTCCGCGATATCGCGGTCTTTCTCGGGGGTTCCCCGCGAATTTTTTGGCCTAGAATAAAACTCTCCAGGGTCGGCCCTCGCCCGGCCCTGCCTCCCTCGCCCGGCCCTGCCTCCCTCGCCTGGCCCTGCCTCCCTCGCCCGGTGATAGGATCAAAGCTCCGTTTCGTGGAGCGGGAGGGTTGAAAGGGCGGGAGGGGAGAGACTGGTCCCGGTGGGTTCGGCGGGGCGGCTGCACGTGGAGGAGGAGGAGGAGCGGGGATCACGGCTTATTCCTCAAGGAGCATCCTGAAAGCCGAAGGCCTCAAAGACCACGAGTAGAAAAGAGAAAGATTTTTTTCTGTTTTTACTCTCTCCTGAAAACTTGAAGGTAGCAGCGGGGGCGGAGCCTAGCCGAGGCCGAGGCGGCAGGCCAGAAGCCAGGGCCCGATGTAGGTGAGATGTCCCACGTCAGATGGCTCCCGGTCCCAGGGAAATTCTGGAGGTATACAAAAAAAAAAAGATATAGCCGTTAAAGGCTGCGAAAAGCAGCGTCGAAGAAGGAAGGAAATGCGGGCTCGCCGTTGAATGAGAAGATGAGCAAAAGTGCTGACAAGATGGCGGTGGCCGGACGGCATGGTGGGGCCGCACTACTTACAGTGGCGATGACCGAGGTGATGGCGGTGGAGCTCGAAAAGCAGTTTGCGAGGCACATGGAGGCTTTGAGGAAGGAGATGGCGGTCGCATTGAAGTCATTGGTGGAGGAGGCAATCGCCCCGGTGAGGGTAGCTGTTGCAAAGACATTGGCCGAGGTGAGAGAGCAGGGCGAGAAGATGAAGGAAGTGGAGGAGGCCGCATCGCAGCACAGTGACCAGTTCACCTCGATGGGGGACGAGCTGCGGAGGGCGGTGGAGGTCAACAGAGGACTCCGAGCAAAGCTTGAGGACTTGGAGAACCGCTCGAGGCAGCACAATCTAAGAATTGTGGGCTTGTCCGAAGAGATAGAGGGTCCAAGGCCAACAGAGTACTTCGCTAAGAAGTTGGCGGAGCTGATGGGGGAGGGTGAGAAACCCTCTCAGTACGAATTGGACCAAGCTCATCGGTGGTTAAGGCCGAAGCCCAAAGTGAATGAGCCGCCAAGAGCAGTAATTATCTCTTTCCATAAGTACTGCATGAAGGAGAAGGTGTTAAGCTGGGCGAAGCAGAAGCGCGAGGAGCAGTGGGATGGTGCTGGAGTTTAGATCTACCAGGACTTGACGGTGGAGTTAGCAAAAAGACGAGCGCCATTCGGGTGAGTGAAGTCAGCACTGTACAAGAAGGAGGTGCGATTTGGTATGGTGTACCCGGCGAAGCTGAGGGTGACGTGTGGTGCCAAAGACTTTTATTTCGAGACAGCGGAGGTGGCTGAGGCGTTTGTGAGAGCAGAAGGCTTGGACAGACGAGCGGAGCTGGAAGAGAGACTGTGGACTATGATTGGGGAGCTGGAAAATGTATAAATGTTATAACTTTCTTTTTACTGACGTGTATTGTAATTTACTTCTCTTCACATGGTTACTGAGTTTAAGTTATTAGTTGAGTTGATTGGCATTCTGTGTTGCGACGGTTATATCTTAGTTTAGTGAATTGTATGGGTTGGATTGTTTTTGTTTTTTCTTTCTCTGGGACTGGGTGGGAGGGGACGGTATATCTTGGTGGGGGGAGCCACCCGCGCTAGCTAATTAAAGTTGGCTAGTGAACGGAAGTCAGGTGAGAGGAGGGCTGCGGACATTGGAGCCTGGTTGGCAGGTTTTGATGGGCCTATGAGGCAAGCGAGGGGGGTGGGGGAGGATTGATGCTGCGAGATGTTTTTTCAGGAGGAAATGTAGGGGGGGGGGGTGTTTGGGAGGGGGGGGAAGGGGTTCGATGTTAATAATGGATAGGGGGGGAACGGGTTCGATGTTAATAATGGACAGGGGCGGGTCAGGCTTATGGGGCAGGGCCCGGTGGTATGATGATGGTGGATAAGAAGGGTGGGGGGGGGGGGGGGGGGGGGGGGGGTGGTGAGAGACCCCCAGTTACGATAGTCATGTGGAACCTGAGGGGGTTAGGAGGTCCGGTCAAGGGTGCTTGCGCATCTTAAAAGTTTGAAAGCAGATGTAGCAATGCTGCAGGAGACTCACTTGAGAGTGAAGAACCAGGTGAGACTTAAAAAGGGCTGGGTTAGTCAGGTGTTTCACTCTGGACTTGACGGAAGGGCTCAAGGGGTAGCGGTAATGGTCAGCAAAAGATTACGCTTCCAGATGGAGAAGGTGGTGGCCCGTCAGGGGGGTAGATATGTGATTGTGACAGGGGCGCTGGTGCGGAGGTTAGTGGCGCTGTTAAGTGTATATGGCCCCAATTGGGACGATGTGGGATTCGCAAAGAAGGTGTTTGGGGCCATGCCCGACTTGGACGCACACGAACTGATAGTGGGGGGGGGGGGCTGGAACTTGGTGCAGGAGCCAAGGTTGGACAGGTCACGGCCGCGAAAGGGGGGGGGGGCGAAGGCGTTAGCTGAGCTAATGGTGGAAATGGGGGGGGCCTTGGAGGTTTCTGCGCCCGAGGGAGTGGGAATACTCGTTTTTCTCAGCAGTCCATAAGGTATATTCGCGGATCGACTTTCTCGTGGTGGGGAAGGCTTTGTTGGCTGGGGTTAAGGGGTCGGAATACTCGGCAATTGCAGTGTCAGATCATGCTCCGCATTGGGTGGATATGGTACTGGAGAAGGGGGTAGCGCAGAGGCCGGGGTGGAAGTTAGATGTGGGCTTTTGGGGGACCAAGTGTTCTGTGTTAAAATTGAAAAGGTAATTAAGGAATATGTAGGTTTCAACTGTACGGGTGAGGTGTCGAAGGCAGTTGTCTGGGAGGCTCTAAAGGCGGTGGTGAGGGGGGTGATCTCGTTTAAGGCCAGGGTGGACAAAGAGGAGAGGTTGGGGCGGCAGAGGGTAATAGATGAGATGTTGGAGGTAGATAGGAGTTATGCAGAAGATGGGGACCCAGCGAAGCTGGAAAAGAGGAAGGAGCTACAGGCGAGCTTTGACCGACTATCTACCAGGAAGACGGTGCGCCAACTGAGGCGAGCAAGGGGTGCAGTTTACGAACATGGAGATCAGGCGGGGCCTTATTAGCAGGGTCTGTTAGCAGGTCAGCTCCGGAGGGAAGCAGGGGCAGGTGAGGGATAGGGCAGGGAAGTTGGTGGTGGCACTGGATCTGATTAACAAGGTTTTTGAGGAATTTTATGAGAGGTTGTACAGGTGAGAGCCATCTGGGGGAGATCGTGAGATGCAGGAATTTCTAGATGGGTTGGAGTACCCGAGGTTAGGGGAGGGGGACAGGGCTACATTAGAAGGAGCGATAGTGGAGCAGGAGATAAAGGATGTGATTATGAAGATGCAGTCGGGGAAGGTGGCAGGACCGGATGGGTTTCCGGTGGAATATTATTAAAAATTCAAGGATAAGCTGGCACCCCTGATGGTGGGGATGTTTGAAGAGGCGATAGGGAAGGGGAGGTTGCCACAAACCTTGGGGCAGGCATCGATTTCACTGTTGCTAAAAAAAGATAAGGATCCGACGGAGTGTGGGTCGTATAGGCCCATATCACTTCTGAATGTGGATGCAAAAGTATTGGCGAAGGTACTGGCGGGCAGGCTGGAGGAGTGCCTCCCGAAGGTGATAGGTGAAGATCAGACTGGGTTTGTGAGAGGGAGGCAGCTCTTTTCAAACATTAGAATGGTATTGAACGTCGTTATGGCACCGGCAGAGGGAAAGGAAACAGAGATGGTTGTGGCATTGGACGCTGAGGAGGCGTTCAACCAGGTAGAATGGGGGTACTTGATGGCAGTTCTGGAGCGGTTTGGGATTGGACCAAGATTTGTGAATTTGGTAAAGCTACTATAAGGAGCCGAGGGCGAGTGTCCGCATAAACAACATCAGCTCGAGATATTTTTCTCTCCACCGTGGGACTAGGCAGGGATGTCCTATGTCCCCCCCCCCCCCCCCCCCCCCCCCCCCCTGCTGTTTGCACTTGCGATTGAGCCGTTGGCCATCGCATTAAGAAGTTTGGGGGTACAGAAAGGAATAGCGCGGGGGGGGATAGAGCATAGAGTGTCCTTGTATGCCGTTGACTTGCTGTTGTACGTGTCGGAACCGAGTGTGGCGATAGGGGGAATATTGGAGCTGCTTCGAATGTTTGGGTCTTTCTCTGGGTACAAGCTGAATCTAGACAAGAGTGAGTATTTTGTGGTGTCTCGGCCGGGGTGTGGGGGCAGGGGTGGGGGGGCTTCCATTCCGTAGGGCAGGGACTCACTTTAGGTACCTGGGCGGGCTCCGCAAGTACAACATTTCTAGTTTGGTGGGGAGAGTGAAAGCTGATCTTGCAAGGTGGGATGGTCTCCCTCTGTCACTGGCGGGTCGGGTACAGGCGTTTAAAATGAATGTGTTGCCACGATTTCTGTTTATTTTTCAATGCCTGTCGATTTTCCTGCCAAAGGTTTTTTTCAGAGAGATTGAGGGAAGGATTACGTCGTTCATATGGGGAGGGAAAGTGGCCAGAGGTAGAAAGATGCTACTACAGAGGGGAAGGCAGGCAGGGGGTTTGGATCTTCCGAACCTGATGTATTACTACTGGGCGGCGAATGTGGAGAAGGTGTGGAGCTGGGTCAGAGGGGTTGATTCCCAGTGGGTCAGAATGGAGGAGAGTTTGTGCAGGGGGTTGGGACTGAAAGCACTAGCAACAGCGTCGCTCCCGATAGCCCCGGGTAAGTACTCCAGGGAGTCCGGTAATAATAGCTTTATTGAGAATTTGGAGGCAGTTTCGCCAACACTTTGGGTTGGGGGCAGGGTCAAGGGAAATGCCAATTCAGGGGAACCACAGATTTGAGCCAGGGAGGTGGGATGGAAATTTTCGGAAATGGGAGGAGAAGGGGCTTAAGACTGAATGATTTGTTTCTTAGGGGTCGGTTTGCAGGGCTGAAGGAGTTGGAAGCGAAGTATGGGCTGGAACAGGGAGAAATGTTTAGATACATGCAGGTTCGAGATTTTGCTCGAAAGGAGATACAGAACTTCCCGGAGGAGCCGGCCTCCACGTTGCTGGAGGAGGTGCTGACGACAGGGGAACTGGAGAAGGGGTAAGTGTCAGCGGTCTACGGAGCTATTTTGGAGGAGGAGAAGGCACCAATGGAAGGGATCAAAGCAAAGTGGGAGGAAGAGTTGGGAGAGGATATGGAGGAGGGGTTCTGGTGTGAGGTGCTCCAGAGAGTAAATGCCTCCACCTCGTGCGTGAAGTTGGGGCTGATGCAGCTGAAGGTGGTATACAGAGCACACCTCACGAGGGTGAGGATGAGCCGATTCTTTGAAGGAGTGGAAGATGTTTGTGAACGTGGCATGGGGGGGTCCCGCTAATCCTGTTCAATGTTTTGGTCCTGTCCAAAGCTAGAGGATTACTGGAAGGAGGTTTTAGGATAATTTCTAAAGTGGTGCACATGAAACTGGATCCGGGCCCCGGGGAGGCCATATTAGGGGTGTCAGGCCAGCCAGGGTTGGAAACTGGTGCGGAGGCAGATGTTGTAGCCTTCGCCTCGTTGATCACCCGAAGGCAGATCCTGATGGGATGGAGAGCAATCTCTCCACCCTGTGCCCTGGCGGGGGACCTGCTGGCGGGGGGACCTGCTGGCGGGGGGACCTGTGGCGGGGGGACCTGTGGCGGGGGACCTGCTGGAATTCTTGACTCTTGAGAAGGTTAAGTTTGAACTGAGGGGAAGGATGGAGGGGTTCTACAATTCATGGGCATTATTCATCATGCACTTTCAAGAACTGGATAACATCGAACATTAGTTGGGGGGGTGGGAGGGAGGGGGAGGCGATGGGTGTTAATGGTGGCCATGGGTGATTCCTGATTCCTTTTTGTCAGTTGTTTATGTGAACATGTGGGCGAATGTTTTGGATTTGGTGGGAGGATGGGATCGTTGTTATCGATATGGAGATTGACATATTTGTTACTGATTATTGTTCATTATTGGTGGGTGTATATTTGGGAGAAAATGCAAAAAAGGAGGAGAATAAAGAATTTTAAAAAAAATTTTTGTTAACTCTCGGCATCTTAAGGGGACCTGTTTGCAGAATCGCTGGGGTCTTCAAACTGCATTTGAAAGTTTGCCAGTTAGAATATATTCCAAAAGAATGGAAAAGAACACTTGGATGGGTGGTGGAGGTGGGTTCAATCGAGGCCTTCAAGAGGGCGGCATCAGATGAACCATAAGAAATTTGTAACAGGCGTAGGTCATTCAGTCGTTCGCTCCTGCTCCACCATTTAATAAAATCATCGCTTATCTAACACTTACTTTGTGCACTTTCCCACCTTCCTCCCCTTAATTCCCCCACTGATTAAAAGCCGATCTCTGCATTGAAAATGTTCAAGGATTCGGTCTCCACAGCTTCCAAGGGTAAATTTTGAATAGGAAAGGGTATAGGGAAAAGGCAGGAAAAGGCATTGTCCATGCTCATTGGGAGAGTAGCTGCATAAATGATGGGCTGAATGGCCTCCTATGCCGAAACAATTCTGTCATGCAGCGCCTTTTATGACCACATTTTAGTCGATGAAGTAATTGGAGTATAGTCACTGTTGTCATATCGGAAAAGACAATAACACATCACAGGATTGAGAGGGTATTGCCATTCTGTAGGCCCTATTACACATATTTAAAATATGTTGCAAACAACACACCTGGTTTTAGTTCTGCCCTGATGCCGTTTTGACTGTGAAAGGATTGGTTTCCAAAGGGTTGCAGTAAAGTATAAAGGGACGATATTGTTTGCATACACAATTGTGATACAAATTTTGTGGGAATCAGCAATAGTGTGTGCTGCGGTGCAAAGGCATGCAGCTAATCGGTCATTGAAGGTGCTTGTTGTCCTTGAGTCAGTCGCTGATTAAGGAAGAATCCTGCCAGAAATAACAGAAGCGTAGAACGTGCCTTTTGCTCCTGATCTGAAACCTGTTTATCAGATCGCAACTATGCTATCTATTTGTTATTTAATTTCACAGCTGCTGAAATAGAATGCCATCTTGAAAGTATGTTGTTGGAAATTGAGGAGACCACAGATGCTTCCTTCTGAAGTTAATTGTATTCTGATTAGAACGGTGGGTACAAAATATAAGGAAGCCATCAAATAACTGCAACTGCTCATAGATTGGGCCCTGCCCTTCTTGGACCCACAATTCCCCAAAGTAATCAAGCAAAACTATAGGTTATGTATTGAACGTAGGCCAGCTGCTCTGTGTTTAATTTCCATTTGCAAATTCCAACTGGAGACTGGCCTGTTTGGACTCAAAATCTGCTCCTCCTATCCGAAATGTGAGGGGATTTTTTAAACTTTCAATTCTCAGCACGGTGGCATTGCTGCCTCACGGCGCCGAGGTCCCAGGTTCGATCCCGGCTCTGGGTCACTGTCTGTGTGGAGTTTGCACATTCTCCCCCATTTTCCGTGGGTTTCGCCCCCACAACCCAAAGATGTGCAGGGTAGGTGGATTGGCTAAATTGCCCCTTAATTGGAAAAAATGAATTGAGTACTCTTAAATTTATTAAAAAATGCTTTCAATTCTCCAGTTTCAGTTGAGGCTTTGTTAATTTAAATATGTATTTCGGTTTGTCGTTAAGTCAGTGGTAAATAGCTTGCTTACGTTTGAATCATTTCGCGATAATCCAGGCCCTCATTTATTTTTGTTTCACCAATGAAAAGTAATTCTGCTGTTTTTGAAAGAAACACAAAATCTCTTCCTTCCATTTTTAGAACTTTCTTTCCAAAATCAATCTTTATTGTACTCTACTAGTCTCCAGTGAATGGGTGTGTGCTGTTGAACTTGAAGGCCGATGGTGAGCACAAAAGTAGCAAAATGAATGATTTGTAAAGGAAAGTTACCCTAGCCCCAGATGACCAGAGGTTGCCTTCCCCTTTGAGGGGAAGAGTTCACTGACTGGTGGCGGTTTAACCTGAGGCTTACCACACCTCCGGCAAAAGGCAAATTTTACCTCCGCCAGTACAGGAATTGAACCCGCACTGTTGGCCTTCTGCATCACAAAACCAGCTGCCCAGCCAACTGAGCTAAACCAAACCAGCCCCCCTGTATTTGTTTGGTGCCTTTCCTATCCCAAAGCTCTCTACAGCCAATGAGTTACTCTTTTGAAGTGTAGTTACCGCTGTACACTAGGAAAGGTGGCAGCCAATATATACACAGAAAAGTTCCACAAACAGCAATCTAATAATGGCCACATCATTTTCTGTTTTGGTGAAAGTGGCTGAAGGGTAAATTCTGACCAGGATTCCAGGAAGGACTCCCTTGATTTATTTAAAAAACATCTTGTTCGATGACGAGAACAACAGCAGGCTTTGAGCCCAAGCATCATGGCCTTTATCTAGCTCGAGGCCTTATCAAACAAGTTCTTCTTGCCAGGAGGTGTAGTAGATCCCACAGCACTAATTCAAAAAATATTTCAAAGTGAACAAGATGTTGTTGCGTGGTGACGTTTCTGCAGTAGAATAAAAAAGTAATGCAACACTGTACAAAATCCCAGAAAATTGACCATTATTCTATTATTAATCCTGTCAAAGCTACCTTGTGAAATATCATTGACACAATAGTTTATTTGTTAAATGAGAGGAGGTGGGTGGGGAAGAACTTGTGCAACAAAAAGAGGGCAAGACACAATTCCGACATTCTTCTACAGAAAGCAAAATAATTTTCATTAGACTGGAAAAAGCGCCCAAGCATTTGTAATCTCTAGCCAAAAGCATCTGGACCCCTTCTGACTCTGCAGATACATTTTTTGCAAATTTGAATTCTGGTCCGCATAATATTACTATTGTCAACATGTTATTTAAAATATGCATAGCAATATTGCATGCAAAAGGATATGTGGGGTACTTTTTGGTCGACTGTCTTTGCTTTCATAAATTAATTAATTCAAACAAAAATTAATGACCAATATTGTCCTCAGTTCATACTCATTAACAAATCAATGAAACGCTAGGATCTTGGAGCACAAGGAAACCATTAGGCCCATTCTGACTGGGGCCTGCTTCATTTTTTGACAGGTGATCCTCCTGGGTCATTTCAATAAAAGGTTATTGTTATTTCAGAGGAGCAACGGGTGGCATGCAAAGCAATTTTTTACCGAATGAGAAAGGAAACCAACCTTAAAGAGACTTTTCATTGCGGTGTTGGGTTGGGCGGGGCTCTCTCATGGGAAGACCCCTTCGACCCTTGGGCAGCATGGTAGCACAGTGGCTAGCACTGTGGCTTCACAGCACCAGGGTCCTAGGTTCGATTCCCTGCTGGGTCACGGGCTGTGCAGAGTCTGCACGTTCTCCCCGTGTCTGCGTGGGTTTCCTCCGGGTGCTCCGGTTTCCTCCCACAGTCCAAAGACGTGCAGGTTAGGTGGGGTGGCCATGATAAATTGCCCATAGTGACCAATAAGGTTAGAAGAGGTTATTGGGTTACGAGGATAGGGTGGAAGTGAGGGCTTACGTGGGTCGGTGCAGACCCGATGGGCCAAATGGCCTCCGTCTGCACTTGTTGTTCCATGTTCTAATAGCGATTTCAGTTAGCATGTAATTTTAATCAGGGTTATAGAATCCTCAATACTTTGTATGTTGTTTTGGAATTATGTATGGTGTTTTGGTGTATTATCTAATTATTCACAATTGCAGATCTAATTATTCAGAGTCGCATATGGTGACACCACTTTCGGCAATTCCTGCAACCACACTGGTGCCACAGTGCTTTGCACTCTTCCAGATTTAATGAGAGTTCGAAAGGGGGAACCATGATAGTTGCACAGGTCAGAGTCTCCTTACATTCTGCCCAGGTTTGTGCCCTGACGAGGCTCCAATTTCGCTGCAGTGCATTGACACAACATGGAGGACAGCATTTACCATTGATAGGCCCAATTCGACTGGCATAAAGAAAGGGTGCTACAAGCCGTTTTCAATCGTGGGAGGGACCATCTTGTCCCACTGGTTGGTAATTGTGCATCTCCAGTCAGGTAGCCCCTGATTGGCAAAGGTGCTGCTTCATTGGGTGCTTGGAGCTTAAGGGCTTGAGCTCAACAGATAGATGGAATCCGCCATACCAGGCAAACAAACCAATCAAAAGAAAGATGCCAACTCTTCAATTGGCAAGCAAGATCATATACGTGGGATTGACAAGCGACTTGCAGCTAGTCGATTAATGCAAGGCAGTGTTGATGGACATGGAACTTGATGGGTTGAATGTTGACCAGGCTTGCTGAGAGTGGATCATTGAAAGAAAAATGTACATCTTCGTCTGGCATGGGAAGAGTTCAGAGGAAACACATGAACAACGTGCAGGCTTCACTGTAAGGAACTTGCAACTCTCAATTCTAGATCCCTGCGATCACAAATGGTTCAGAACGTATTTTCTCCACCCGCATCTAAACTCAAAAACATCACCATTAGGCAAATGAATGTCAGTGCTCTAACAGAGGTGAAAGACCAGTTCCACGAGAAGCCCGACAATGTTTTCAGCAGAATTGTTAAGACAGAAGATTTTTACCTCCCTGGAGGATTTAAATGCAAGAAAGAGTGCAGACCATTGACTCCGTACCTCCTACCTCGGACATCATGGCCTGGGAAAGATAAATGAGAACGGACAGAGAATACTTTTCACAAACCTTCAGTAACCAGCACTGCGTTTCAGAACAAACGTGCCACATTGCGGCCTGAAGACATCCAAGATCAGGGCATTGGCAAATCTGGACCACCTCATCGCCAGATGTGACTCTGAAGAGCATTCGTGATATACGTAGCAATGTCGACTGCGATATGGATCACTCCCTGATGTGGACTCTTGAACATTTATTCGAAGTGCAGAAATACTGTCCTGACATCCATATTGCTTGCTCAGATAGAACCAACAACTCCTTGATGCAACCGATGCTCTCTGGCATTTCCACACAAGAATGCCGAGATGAAATAGAGCTGCAGTCTCCTCATATAGATGCAAGAATAGAAAAGTTTGAGACTAACATCAATGTGATGGAACCTGCCATTGGCGCTACGTGGCCCATTCTCATTAATTACAGGAGCGAAACGGCGGTAAAGTGAACTCGAACAGGCTGCTAGGCGGTGCACCAGTGATGACTGGTTATAACTTTACCAGAATATTCCGATGCCAGAATATTCAGATGTCTTATGATGAAAGGAATGCCAGGGGCATGTATGAAGAGGTCAAAATGCAACAGGTTCATCAAAGAAAATGGCTCCACTGAAAACAAAGGCAGGGGAGGTCTTTACTCCCTGCAATAAACAGATGGGTGGCACATACGAGTTGTACTCGAGGGAGGCCACTAGAACACTATCACCGAGGAAGCTGGGTGGCATAGTGGTTCGCACTGCTGCCTCACAGCGCCAGGGACCCGGGTTCGATTCCCACCTCGGGTTACTGTCTTTATAGAATTGTACGTTCTCCCCGTGTCTGTGTGGGTTTCCTCCGGGTGCTCTGGTTTCCTCCCCACAGTCCAAAGATGTGCAGGTTAGATGGATTGGCCATGCTAAATTGCCCCTTTAGTGTCTGAAAGGGTTAGGTGGGGTTACTGGGTTATGTTTATAGGTTGGGGGAGTGGGTCTAGGTAGGTGCTCTTTCAGAGGGTTAGTGCAGACTTGATGGGCCAAATTGCCTCCTTCTGCACTGTAGGGATTCTATAAGCTCTAGACGCTATAGAAAGCCTGCCTGTTATGGCAAAATTGGAGATTAGATGGAGGACCTTAGCAAAGCTATTGACTCTTATTTGCCAAGGTCAAAGCTCCAGCTACTGGTGCTACGTGGCTTGAACTTATCTTGGAAACCGGTGTTGCTCTTATTAGCCTTAGTTTTATTAGCTCTCATTCTGTCGCCTTTGCTCACGAGTCGCCAGGTATCTTTCTGATACCGCCACGTGGTTCAAGCTCTAGTTATGATTAATAAGACAGCACACCGCTTAGTAAGATTAAAATCAACGGTCATTTATTATGTACAGCAATAAATACTTACACAATAATCCTACTTTCTAGACTACTACCTACCACTACTGGCCAATACTTAACTTTTGGGAATGGCCCACCAGGTCAGGGAAACGAATGGCTTATCGAATTGGGTCTGGCCTGCGGAATTCAAAGGCTGATACAGGTCGATGGCTAGGAGTCTCTATCGGGTAGCGATCGCTGGAGTCAAACTTACGGTTGCTGATCGATGGTTCTTGCGAAGGTTGCGAGCAGGAGAAGAAGGGAGAGACGGGTCGATCTGAACTTGGCCCCTATTTTTATAGTTCCCGGGGGCTTCCCGCCTCTCGGGGCGGACCTTGACCCTGGTCCCAAGTGATTGGACTTGTTCCCAATCACTGGGTTCGATATGCTCCAATAATGGGGCGATTCCTTGATCGGGGGGTGGTCGTTCACCTTTCTTTGTCTCGGCCACTGCTGGCGCCGAGAGGTCTGGATCGGCATTCAATTGCTAATATGTTGCAATTGTTCCCGGGGATAGCCGATTAAACTGCAGATCTCTGGGTTGATGTGCTGCTAATGGTCGCAGGTATCGATCTGGGCTGACTTCCCCAGAGCCGAATACGCTGTTCTGTCTGCAGCTGTCCATTTCTGCCCTGTTGGCTGCTTTTCCCATCAGCCTTTCCGGTTAGCCATTTCACATCGGGTTTTGGCCAAATTAATCGGGAATCAGCCATTTTAGGTGGCTACATTCCCTACTTGTGATCCTAACGCGAAGCGTGAAGGATCACCTAAATTTTGTCCTTTCCGTTCCCTGACCGGGGGGGACACCTCCTACATGGCCACTACTCTGACCCTAGCCATGCACAAAAGTGTTTTGCCTAAACAATTCTAAGGGCGCTATGTCAGGCAGGGGCATGCATATACAAAATAAAAACTTGGAACCTCTAATATTTACCTAAATACACTATACTCACCAAACATTGCATTATCCTATTTTCCTAAAACCTACAACAACAATCATAACATTCAATATACTCTTTCCTGGCTTGGCAGTCAAGCTAAGGATCATACATTGTTTTTTTGTAAATGGAAGGAAGTTTTGTACATCTTTTATTTACAGAAAAACGCAAGTGCATGTTCTTTATTATTGTATTATGGGTCGGGGTCTGGTCATACCTGAATATGGGGGATCGGATCCGATATACCGGGGTTCGAGCGCGGTACGCTCGCCTCCATTTGCGGAGGCGCATAGTCTGCACTGCACAGCAGAGTATCGCCAACGCTAACAGTGCTTCAATTACGTAGGACAGGGAGTACCAGGTTATGAACCTGTCACACCAGGAAGATGCAGTGTCGCTGGTGACTGGGCTTTGGGTACTGCGGGGCAGGGAAACATTAACAGCAGGGAGGCTTGGAGTAATGGGGTCCATGTTCCCGCGCAACCAAATGTCCAAAAGAAAGATGTTGAGCTTGATGAAAGAAGTCCTCATGGCTGTCCTCTTTCTTTTTCTTTCTTTTGTGTTCTCTGTTTTCTCCGGTCCTGGAGCTTCTGGAGTTCTGCAAAACAAGCATAGTATCTGTAACTACCTTGGTGTAATATCCGGTATGTTTGTGTGTCTGTCCTTTTTGGGGCCAATTATACCCTTATAATTGGTCACTATGTGTGACTCCCTCATTTTTTTTTTTTTCAAAACAGATTTTAGGACACTGCACACTTCCCAGTGAGGGACCAGTGCTGATTTACCATCCCAATGTTCCAGGATGTAAATAGCATATGGCAGCAACCTAAAGGTCGCCAAAAAAAAAAGAAACTTTTTGAAATGAAAATGTCAAATGAGGTGCGTATGGGCCGCAACGGGTAAGATTTGGATGGAGTCCCCGGGTAGGACGGCTACCAATGCCGTATCCCCACTACCCGAGCGTGTTTGACCAACGGGGGCGGGGGGGTCCCCAGGCAGGGCGGGTCTCACGCCATTTCTCCACTGCCTGAGCAACCGACAAGAACGGGCAAAAATGTAGTCATCATCATGAGGTTGCTGCTGTGATTCTACCCTCAAATCAGAACGGGCGTCTGATACCCGAACCAGTATCAGCTGAAAAGCTAGTTCCTCTGAACGAGCGTGTGGTCTACTGACCAGGTATCTGTGGACAAGTTGGTACCGCTGAACAAGCGGGTGGAAAAAAATTCTCCTGTCGGACGAACAACACTTAAACAAACGTACGAACAACATAAAAACATCCTGCAGGTTTCATCAGGAAGGACAACACGTCTCCCAAGTGTCTCCTTTAAATCATCATGTGGACACCTCAGTTCTCTGTTGCGAACAGGGTCGCAAAGGGGTTGGCGGATTGGGGGTCCAACTCTAGGTCGTCCCCTTCTCCCGGGTACCAAACTCTGGAGTGAATTAATGTTGAGAGGGCTGTGTGGTGTGAATTGGGGTTGCTTTTGTCGTTTCGGACGAGTCTGCAGGAGTTGTCACGGTGCCAATGAGTTTCGTCGAGTTGTGTGGGGACAAAGTCGGGGTCGTCCGTGTGGTTCGGTGGTCGGTGGTGTGGTTTGTTTAGAAACGTGATCATGAAGGGATCACGAGTCGAAACCGGAGTCGCTGTGTGTGGGTCCGGTTGTATGGGGATAGTAGGGAGGCGTGCTGTGGCTATCGTCACAGTCACTGTCTCTGCTGCTGCAGTCTGTGGGCGTTCCGGGGCGGTGGAAACAGTGTTCCGCAAAAACATCAGCGCAAAGGGGAGGACAGAATCCCAAGTGGTGTTGTTCTGCTGGACCATTTTTCGGAGGGTGGTTTTTAGGGTCCGATTCATGCGCTCCACTATACCACTCGACTGTCGGTGGTACACTATGTGAAATTTTTGGGTAATGCCAAATATCGTGAGGACGTTCTGCATGACCCGTCCCGTCAAGTGAGAACCTTGGTCCGATTCAATACTGCGGGGGAGTCCCCATCTTGTAAAGGTGTGGTGGGTTAGGATCTTGGCTGTGGTTTTCACGGTGTTGGTGTGGGCTGGAAATGCTTCCACCCACTTTGTAAAAGTGTCTATGACCACCAGAACATATTTATAGCCATTCCTGCAAGGGGGCAATGGACCTATAAAATCGATCTGGAGGTTAGTCCAGGGGCCGTTAACGGGTCGGGTGTGGCTGAGTTGTGCCTTTTTGGCATACCTATCTGGGTTGTTCTGTGCGCAGATGAGGCAATTCTCAATGTAATGGGATACATCTTCCTTGAGATTTGGCCACCAACAAAGCTGTTTGAGGTGGGCTGCGGTGGGATCGATTCCCTGGTGTCCATGACCGTCATGGAATAAACAGATTAATTGGTTCCTGTCCTGCTCAGGAACTACATAAAGGGTGTCCTTTAACAACACCCCGTCATGTGTGGTTATCGTATTTCTGTACCTCTCGTATGAGGCTGGAAACTTCCCTTTCACGATCTCAGTGAGAGTGCTATCCTGTTTCTGGGCCTCTACTAGATCTTCGATCCTAGTCTGCGTGACCTGAACTGCACTCACTGGCGTGCTTTCGGGGGGCTTCCAAAAGTACCCATGCCTGGATCCTGCCTTAGCCAGTGCGTCGGCTTTTACATTTCCAGGGGGGGAGGAACGATGGTGGCTGCGGACTTTTATAATGCCAAAAGTCCTGTCCTTGGCTTTTTGCAAAATATGGCGGAGTAATGGAGCTGAGGGGAGGGGTTTCCCATCTGCGGAAACAAATCCTCTTGTTTCCCAGAGGGGCAGAAATTCGGTGAGGCTGTCGCAGATGTATAGGCTGTCTGAGTATATGTCTGCTGGGCTGGGGAAGGAATCTGGGTGCTCTACAATGTAGGCGATGGCCGCAAGCTCTGCTGCCTGCGCACCTAAGTGTCCGGGTAATTTTAATGCGATTTCCTCGAGGGCGCGTCCCTGCGCGTCCTCCACATAAATCCCACAACCTGTTATGCGTTGCCCACCCAAGACTGTGGAAGATCCATCCACATAGATCCTAATGGGGTCGCACGTGTCTGGGTGAGGGGGGCTCTGAGATGGAGTGGCTAGTTTTCTGGGGGGTGTTTTAGCTATGAAGGGGCCTGTATTATGGTGGGGCGAGATGATTTCACACTCATGGGGGGTTCCGGGGTACTGTAAATTGTCCGCTAAGTATGTGTGAGTCTTTGTCCGTGTGGTGTTGGGTGCTCTGAGGTACAGACAAACCAACACGGTTGCGATTGGTACAACGCAGTTTTATTCCAACTAGTTATTTACACATCTGTCTTGGTACTCAGCACGTGGTGACTGTGTGAGTGTCTTGTTAATGAGGTCCTGGCCTTGTCCTGTCTCCAGATGGACTGGCCAGCAGGTGTCGTGTTTCTTGTCTTATACTGTGTCTGCTCTTGTCTGTGAGTGGCTGTCGTGTTATGTGTGCTAATTGTTCTGTTGGTCTGTCTATCATGACATGTGTGTTGTGATGTGTGTTTGAATATCATGACAGTCCGTTTGACTGTGATGTCCCGTCCTTGCAAGAGCAGGGTCCACTTAGCAGCGCGGATTTGGCTGACGGTACCGTCTTTAAGTCGTCCGTCTAGTAAAAGTTGGGTGGGGGTGTGCTCGGTCAAAATGGTGATGGGGTTCAGTCCGGTAATGTATGAAAAGTACTGGACTGCCCAGAAAACTGCGAGCAGGTGCCTCTCACAGGCTGAAAATCCCTGCTCCACAGCATCTAAAATTCGGGAGGCATAAGCCACGGGTCTTAGCTGGTCATGCCGTTCCTGCAGGAGCACGGCTGAAAGGGTGCGGTCTGTGGTCGCTACCTCTATGGCGTAAGGGGAAAGCGGGTCGGGAACTTGTAGTGCGGGGGCGGCTATAAGCGCCTGTTTTAATGATTCCACAGCATCCGTATGCTGCGGAAGCCATTCCCAGGGGGCTCCTTTCTTTAGGAGGTCTGAGAGGGGCGCTGCCTTGCTGGCGAAACCGTCTATGTGGTTTCGGCAGTAGCCAACCAGTCCTAAAAACGACCGGAGGGCTGAAACGTTCTGGGGAAGGGGCAATTTAGCGATCAAGTCAATTCTTTTATGCTCGATCTCGCGTTTGCCGTGTGTGATAATCGTACCCAAATATACCACTTTCTCTTCGGCCTTTTTGGGGTCGACTTTACATCCAATGGAATGTAAGAATTCCAGGAGTTCGGATAGAAGCTTAATGTGCTCTTCCTTTGTGTCTGTCTGCAGTAGTAGATCATCTACATACTGTACCAGACATTCGGAGGCGAAAAAATTTCGCTAGTCCATTTGCCAGCTGTCGGTGGAAAATGGAGGGGGAGTTGTGGAAGCCTTGTGGCAGGCATGTCCACGTGTACTGCTGCGCTCTGAAAGTGAAGGCAAATTTATACTGGCACGCCTTTGCCAATGGAATTGACCAGAATCCATTACTGACGTCCAAAACCGTGAAATATCGGGCATGGAGTCCCTGTTTGAGCATGGTCTCAGGACTTGTTGCTACGGTGGGGGCTGCTGCGGGGGTGACTTTATTGAGTTCCCGATAATCAATGGTCAAGCGCCATGATCCGTCGGGCTTTCTTACTGGCCAAATCTGGGCATTATTAGTTGAGGCTACCGATCTTAGGACGCCTTGCTCTAATAAGCTCTCTATAACCTTGAGGATTTCTCCCTCTGCTTCTAGGGGGAATCCGTACTGCTTTTGGGGTCTAGGTTCCGGTCCTGTTATTTGTACGGAGCCAGTCATCCGTCCACAGTCGTGCTTGTGGGTCGCGAATGCTGCCCTGTTTTTTTGCAGGACTGCCCTAACCTGTCGGTCTGTGCTGAGTGTGGTGGGGTTGAACCAAAACTCGCCTACTGCGCTAATTTTGTTCATGTAGTCCCCTATGGTGAGCGTTGCGGGGGCTCTAGCGGATTTCCCCATCTTCCAGACACACTGGTTGACTGGATCGAAAGACAGGTGGTGGGAATTCATGAAGTCGATTCCCAAAATGTGTTCTGCTGTTTGGGGCAGGTCGACTAAAACTACGGGGTGTTTTGTGCTAATGGTTCCGATTTGGATGGGTACAGGGGCTGTGATGTGTCCCTGCTGTGAGTGGCCTGTGAAGCCGCTGAGGGTGATAGTGGCTGTAGTGGGCCACGTGTCCTGACCAAGGGTGGAGGAATTTAAGGTGGTCCGGGACCCTCCTGTGTCCCAGAGAAGCTCGATAGGCTGTCCCCGAATTTTCGCTGCGACTACGGGTCGTCCTGACCTATCCCAAAGGGTATCGCACACCCAACTGGGGGAGCCTGTACACCGTCAGTCTGTTCCGGTCAAGTCTGTCTGATCCGACCGGGCGCTAACGCTATGTATGGGCCCTGCCTTTTTCTTACTGAGAGTGCCTGTCTGTTGGTCTCTCTGTGGCTTTTTAGGGGCATTGCACTCTTTCGCGAAATGTCCCAACTGTCCGCAGTTGTAACATTCTTGTGGTTTTGCTGGGGGGCTGCTCTTTCCCTCGTTTACCCAGGCGGGGTTGTGAAGAGTGGTCCTTACTGCCTGCACGTCTGTGGCGGCTTGCTTTTCCTCGGGGGTTTTAGCGGCAGGTTTATCGTGAGCAGACTATTCCCAAACACGGGACAATCTTTTTACCACCCACTTCTCATTATGAGCCTCCTCCGAGGGGTCATAATTACTACAGGCATTCTGTCCTTCTGTGGCATGGGAGATAAGGGTGCGGGTCCATTTGGCCATATTATCTGGGGACAAATGGGCACGGTCTACTTTTCTGAAAATGGCTTCAAAGTGACTCCACAAGCGTCCTGCGAACGCTGTGGGGTGTTCAGACTTCTTCTGTCTGCACTTATTTAGGCCATCTACGGGGTCACCCCGGTTATACCCGATCGCATCCAGGATCGCGGTATGCATTTCTGCAAGGGTGCCTCCTCCTACGTTCTGTGGGTCGGGAAGGGCTGCTGCTACCGATGGGTCTAAGCTTAGGACCATGAGCTTTACCTGCTCTTTCTCATCCAGACCATACAAGGTCGCCTGGTGTTTGACGGTGGCAAAGAAATGGTGTGGGTCTGAAGCGGGGAGCAACGGTGTGATTTTCGCACACACGTCCCGTAAATGGGTCACTGAGGGGGGTGGAATATAGGAATTCCGCCTCGTCTGATGTGGCTGTGCGGTGGGTTGTTACAGGGTTCATCGGAGCCTGAACTACCTGCTGTGTGGGGGGTGGGGGTGCTTTCCTCCTTTGGGGCTTTCCCTGCGCACATGTTCCCTGAACATACCTCTGCGCTGTCTCCTGCAATTCTTCCCAATCAGGGCCGTCTTCCTGTTCTAAACTTTCTCCTAAGGTTTCTTGGAATCCCTTTTGGACAGAAAGCAGTGACTGCAGGTCTGCAATTTGCTTTCGGCACTTCGCATCGTCAATGGTACTCTGCCTTTGTTCCATGGTTGCAACGTGGAGCGCTCTCAAGGCTGCCTTGAGATCACTGCAATGCTTCTGTAGCGTCTCCACCTGCTTCTCTGTCTCTTTCTTTACCAGGACTGCACGCTGCGTGTCCTGATAACCCTTCTCATACTGGGACTGGAAACCACTCAAATGCGCCAGACAAGACTGGTGACCCCGTTTGGCGTCAGCCACCTCTTCGTCCTTTGCCACTAATTTCCGCCTAAACTCCAGATTCTCTTTCTCCACCTCGCATACATCGACTTTACTCATACGATGTATGCCCTCTACCTCTTTGCGGAGCATCCTGACTACCTCCTCTGTACCTCGCAATTGTGCCAAACAGGACACAATTGCCATCGGCTTGCGTGCTTTTGCTAAGCTCTTCTTATGGATTTCACTCATGTTCTCCCACCAAGTATGCCCTATACTTCCGGGACCTGAGTCGTCATTACTGCAGAAATCATCCCACATGGGCCATCCTTTGCCCTTGAGATATTTCCGAATCTCCTACTGGTCGCTGCAACCGCAAATTCTTCGGGATTCATGAGGCGTTGCATTGCCTGCATGGCCATCTCTCTTATCTGCTTGCTTCGGTCGAATGTGAAACAGGGGGCTAAGGTGGTGTCGTAGATGCGGGTACGGCTTGCGCTAATTTCCGAAAATACCGGCTTCAGACAGTTTTGACGCAACAAAATCTATCAGTTTTACTTTATAGCCCTGTTAGTTACGCATGCATACACACACTTCCGAATTGTGAATTATTAACCAGAACCGCTTGAACACTTGTGGTTTTTTTTTTTTTGTTTCCAATTGGATTCTGTTCAAATTTCCTGGGTTCTCCCGGAGTGGTTTTCCACTTCTATATCGGGTCCCGGCGGAGTCGCCAATTTGTTGCTCTTATTAGCCTTAGTTTTATTGGCTCTAATTCTGTCACCTTTACTCACGAGTCACCAGGTATCTTTCTGATACCGCCACGTGGTTCAAGCTCTAGTTATGATTAATAAGACAGCACACCGCTTAGTAAGATTAAAGTCAACGGTCATTTATTATGTACAGCAATAAATACTTACACAATAATCCTACTTTCTAGACTACTACCTACCACTACTGGCCAATACTTAACTTTTGGGAATGGCCCACCAGGTCAGGGAAACGAATGGCTTATCGAATTGGGTCTGGCCTGCGGGATTCAAAGGCTGATACAGGTCGATGGCTAGGAGTCAAACTTATGGTTGCTGATCGATGGTTCTTGCGAAGGTTGCGAGCAGGAGAAGAAGGGAGAGAAGGGTCAATCTGAACTTGGCCCCTATTTTTATAGTTCCCGGGGGCTTCCCGCCTCTCGGGGCGGACCTTGACCCTGGTCCCAAGTGATTGGACTTGTTCCCAATCACTGGGTTCGATATGCTCCAATAATGGGGCGATTCCTTGATCGGGGGGTGGTCGTTCACCTTTCTTTGTCTCGGCCACTGCTGGCGCCGAGAGGTCTGGATCGGCATTCAATTGCTAATATGTTGCAAGTGTTCCTGGGGATAGCCGATTAAACAGCAGATGTCTGGGTTGATGTGCTGCTAATGGTCGCAGGTATCGATCTGGACCGACTTCCCCAGAGCCGAATACGCTGTTCAGTCTGCAGCTGTCCGTTTGTGCCCTGTTGGCTGCTTTTCCCATCAGCCTTTCCGGTTAGCCATTTCACATCGGGTTTTGGCCAAATTAATCGGGAATCAGCCATTTTAGGTGGCTACACCGGCACACCAGTAGAACTGCGCAAACCTATGTCTTTGGTGGAGGGTGGGGTCAGTGCCTCAGCATATGTATGACGCACAAAGATTATGATCCTGTACAAGAACAAGAGGCCGCATAGATTGCAATAATGATGAGACATCTCCCTGCTGAGCATCATGATCAAATTATTTGCTTGTGTTGCCCTAGTCCAGCTGCATCTGATGAGGCTGAGTGCATCTACTCTGATTTCAGAGCTAGAAAATCTATAATTGATGGTCTCATAGAATCATAGAATCCCTACAGTGCAGAAGGAGGCCATTTGTCCCATTGAGTCTGCACTGGCCCTTGGAAAGAGCACCGTACTTAAACCCACACCTCTACCCTATCCCTATAACCCAGTAACGCCACCTACCTTTTTGACACTTCAGGGACAATTTACCATGGCCAATCCACCTAACCTGCACATTTTTGAACTGTGGGAGGAAACCGGAACGCCCGGAGGAAACCCACGCAGACACTGAGAGAAAGTGCAGACTCCGCACAGACAGTCGTCCGAGGCCGGGATTGAACCCAGGACCTAGAGCTGTGAGGTAGCAGTGCTAACCACTCTGCCATCGTGCTGCCTCAGTTGGGCGATCCCAAGAGAAATGCTGTGAACAAAGGAGACCACTATATATTGCCTTCACTGATCTCACCAAGACATTCAACCATGTGAACAGTGGTAGATACTAGCTGCTGGAGAAAATTGGCTGCTCACCGAAGCTGTTCAATGTGACCTCTTTCCATGACAACAACGTGATGGGCAAGGCCAGCTATAACTGGGCATTTAGGACCCTTTGGGATCTGCAGTGGGGTCAAACGAGGTTGTGTTCTGGCACTGCTGCTGTCATACTCCTTCACGTTACCTGCAGAGGGTTTCCACTCCCATACCAGACCTAACAGAAAGCTGGACAGCCTTGTTTGCCTGATATCCAAAACACAGGTGCGCCAAATCCCCATCAGAGTTGTTCTCATCTACGCTGATAATTTTGCACATGTGTTCCATACTGCGGTACACCTTAAGCGGCAAATGGACAGACAATCCACTTTTTTTTTTAACGGAGTTTTGTTTTGATGCTGTTGGCCAAACCAACGTCAAGGTCCAGGATGTTGCCACACCACCCCATTCCAACATTGACAATGTGACACTGACGATTGTTGATAGCTTCACATATCTTGGTTCCGCAGTCCCCAGCGATCTGTCACTTGATGCTCAAAATCAACATAACACATCACAAAAGCTGCAGTTGTTACGCTCCAAGTTAGTAAGAGAGGGTGGAACGACAGCAACTTGACCGAGGACACTAAACTGAATCGACCAAGCCTGCATCTTTAGCTCACCCCTCTATATTGGGAGACCTGAAAATATATGCCAGGCAGGAGAAAATGCTGAATTGTTCCACCTTTTGTGTCTCCGATGCATCTCTTGGCAAGACGAGGTCACCAACCCCTGGGGTCCTGGAGTGTGCTAATTCTGATCAGCATACACTCCAGTGCTAAGCCAACCATGTCTGCGCTGGCTCATTGGATGGGTGACAACAATAAGTAAACACCTTGGTGAACTGCCCATTAGATCACAGCCTCTTGGCACTCCACACCTGCCGCTTCAAGATGGTGGACTGACGGTCACTCATGGCCGTAACTCCTGGAGGCTGTTTGTTTTGGCAGGACATTGGACAAGCCAAGCAGAAACGAAAAGCTGAGCTGGCCGAGAAGACAAAACACAAGGCCAGCAAATCGTGCACCTTAGCCTGCTGCCTTTCTCCCTACAGTAAATATAACCGAGTCTACCAGGCCCAAGTAGAACTCCTGGACTGCAACAGGTGATGATTCACAAGAGTGCACCACCACAGGCCAGACCATCGTCAGAAGAGCTTGGAGGCTGCCACTGTTGGACGTCTGTTATACAAAGCCTTGCCTTGGAACATCAGAATCAGACAATTGTATTCACGGTTTCAACTTAAAAAATAAATCAAGCTTTGTGGGGTATGGAAAATGGATTAACCGGAGTAATGCCCATTGCTTTAAATGCAGAGCATGTTTAATGCATTATACATGTTGCTTTCACATAACGTTGCTGCCATTTCTATAGAGCAACTTGGCCTCCATGAGCAATATCACATTTGTGAGAGCTGAGCACACGGAATTAAAGCTGTCACTCCCGTGTTTTACACTGTCCGAGCTCCTGTCTTTCAGCTCATGTGTTCAAACCAAGTATTTGTTTGCCTTCTCGGGTGAGTATAAAAGATCCCACCACAGTATGTCGAAGAAAAGCAGGGGCGTTATCCCCTGGGTCCTGGACAATATTTATCAGTATCACAAAAACTGGCACAGTGGTTAGCACTGGGACTGGGGCGCTGAGGGCCCGGGTACGAATCCTGGCGCTGGGTCACTGTCCGTGTGGAGTTTGCACATTCTCCCCGTGTCTGCGTGGGTTTCACCCCCACAACCCAAAGATGTGCTGGTTAGGTGAGTTGGCCACACTAAACTGCCCCATAATTAGGGGGGAAAAAATAATTGGGTACTCTAAATTTATAATTAAAAAATACCGAAAACTGATTTATCTGGTCATTATCACATTCCCTTTTTTTTTCCTTTCGTTCTTTAACAGGATGTGGGCGAGATTGGTGAGAGCAACTCTCCTAATTGCCCTTGAGAAGGTGTTGGTGAGTCGCTGCCTTGATGCAGTAGTCCCTGAGGTGTAGGGCCACCCACAGTGCTGTTAGGGAGGGAGTTCCAGAATGTTGCCCCAGTGAAAGTGAAGAACCGGTGATATATTTCCAAGTCCGGATGTTATGTGGCTTGGGGGGAAACTTGCTGATGCTGGTGTTCCTATGTATTTGTGGGAGTCTGTGTACCAAGTTGACTATGGTAACTATCTCCCAAAAAGTGCTTCACCGCCTGCAAAGTACTTTGCAAAATCCTATGACTGAAAGGCCCTTCAAATTGCACATAATATTAACAATCTTGAACACTTCTTGTCCATATATCTTGGCCCTCTGAAACAAATATCTTTCCATAACTCGGCCATCATCTTGCATTTAAAAGAAATTACATTCATAAATGAAAACATGAACAGCCCTGCAGATGATTTCTAAGGAGACGGCAGAGAAATTCTTGCATATTTTCATCTTCACGAGATGCAGTCAATACCAACAAGGCAGCATTGAATAAGATATTTGCTCAGGGGTTGCCTCTTTAAGACTGAGATGAGGAGAAATTTCTTCGCTCAAATGGTTTGGAATTCCATCCCTTGGAGAGAGCTACTGATGTTTACACATTTGAGTCCATTCAAAACCAAGATGATTAGATTTTTATAATATTGCGGGAATTAAAGGATATGGGGATGGTGCAGTCAATGTATAGAATCATAGAATTTACAGTGCAGAAGGAGGCCATTCGGCCCATCGAGTCTGCACCGGCTCTTGGAAAGAGCACCCTCCCCAAGGTCAACACCTCCACCCTATCCCCATAATCCAGTAACCCCACCCAACACTAAGGGCAATTTTGGACACTAAGGGCAATTTAGCATGGCCAATCCACCTAACCTGCACATCTTTGGACTGTGGGAGGAAACCGGAGCACCCGGAGGAAACCCACGCACACACTGGGAGGACGTGCAGACTCCGCACAGGCAGTGACCCAAGCTGGAATCGAACCTGGGACCCTGGAGCGGTGAAGCAATTGTGCTATCCACAAGGCTACCGTGCTGCCCCTGAGGTCGACTGTTATCTGAAATAGTGGAGCAGGCCCAGAAGGATTGCTGTTTCTTATGTTCTTATTTATTGCCCATCCTTCGTTTCCCTACATGCAGAAGTATTAAATGTACAGTGAAATGACCTGTAGAGGTAGTAGGTTCTTTTACGGAGGACACTTATGAGTAGCTTTCCTGCCCCTTCTGCTGCTAGCTAGCCCACAAATTATCAGATTTATTAAATTAGCCCTGCAACTTCTCATGGTGGGGTTACAGCACAACCTCTGGCAAGCTGGTGCCTTATACACTGGCAACTTAACTTTGCTGCACCGCTTTCTCCATCGTATCTGTAAATGCATTTGCCCCCGATGAGCAATATGAGAGAATAACAACTAATGGATTTTAAAATTGACAATGTCTGTTGCAATGGCAAAATTTACTGTTTGCTAAATTTAGCACAAGAATAGATTCTGCCGACGTGTTCATTGTGGTAACCTCTACCTTTTCAGTGTTTCATGGTCCTTCTACATTAGCATGTCAAGGTCAGATATTGGCTGCAGTCAGGCATTTGTAGCTGCAGACATTCCATTTATACAACTTGTGGTGTTCTATTGCATGCGGTACTCTTTTTAACCTTGACAGTCCCGCTTTAATTCGCACCACGGTAAAGCAGAATGTAGCTTTTGAGAGCCAACCTTGCACAGAAGGAGGCTATTTGGCCCTTTGCGCCTATGCCAGCTCTCTTTGAATGAGACGCTCTATTTACAGTCTCAATACCCTCCTCTTTCCCCATAACCCTGCAAATCATTCCTTTTCTTACCCCCCTCCCACCACCAACCAAACTTCCAACACCCTTTCCAGGCACCTTTCATATGAATGGTAATGTTTGTGATGTGTTCACCAGTTGACGTGGGCTTTTGTACTCCAATATATATGACACTGACACCAAGTTGAAATGGGATTTGCAATTTTGAAATTTACAATGCAATTCAATGGAAAACGTTGTCTGGTTTTGGGTGCGCTTAGTGGAGTGTTTCCCAGTGCCAGCAGCGCTGCTTTCGAGGAATGCCCCACCGAGGTCTCACTTTTGCTCCACTGACATGCTCAGTTCATCAGTGCACGAAGACTACTTGCGGATCGGGGCACCATTTTTAAAGGCAGCCCTG